>NC_091287.1:37479694-37647194 GCF_032444005.1 Ranitomeya imitator | reverse complement strand
TGGCGCCGCTCAGCGATGGAACGGGGACAGGTGAATATGTCCGATACTCACCCTCCTGGCTGTCCCTGCTTCTGCGGGGGAGATCGCGGTGTGCGTTCAGTGTGAACGCACACCGCGATTTCCCGGGAGCGTCGCTCTGTGAGGCCCAGACTGCGCCGGCGCTTGCGCTTGCGCAGTCTATCGAGGCTTCGGACAGAGTGACGCTCCCAGCGTTATATTATAGATATATATATATATATATATGTGTGTGTGTGCTGTATATATATGTGTGTGTGTGCTGTATATATACGTGACTCTGTGTGTCCTGTATATTTATGGTTCTAGCTAGGAAAAAGAAACAACCGGCAGCAGCAGCAGCAATCCACCAATATCGGGGCAGATCCACTGACAGATCCCAAAATACAAGGAGCGAAAATGGAGGCAGCTCATCCCAGAAAAGATTTATTCCATATACCCAAAGTGTGACCGAAACATCCCAGAGCCGAGGCCTGCAAATATCACTGAAGGGCTGCTGCCTCCATTTTTGCTATCTATCTATCTATCTATCTATCTATCTATCTATCTATCTATCTATCTATCTATCATTGTTCTGCTATGGTCAGGGAGATCCTCAGAGGTGGAGCTGCCCTGTAACCGCTGACCGGCTTTCCCTGGACCTTCCTATTCTCCATGACTTTGGCATTAACCCCTGATTATCATGTACATATTGGATGTAACCTCCAGGTGGATACTATTTGGGTAAGATGTCATCAGACTGTGCGTCACACCCCGTCATCATGTGACGGCGCTGTATCTCCCGGTGCTCACTGTACAGTGTGGCTGGTACTGTAAGGACTGGCGCCCCCTTGTGGTGAGAAGCTGACTGACAGGCCCTTTATAGGTGCTTGCTTTGTTTGTATGGTATAATTTCTCCTGTCACTTTTATTGTAAAGCCCCCATACACCTTACATACTGTCACCCATATCTCCGGGGTCTCCTATAGACAGCGACGCTCCGCCGAGCGCTCCTGTGTTGTGTATAAGAGCCGCGGACAGGTCCTCCGGTTAATGTATATCCTGGAGATCAAAAGGATCAGTCGTCCAATATCAGACCTGCCAGATCTTTCTCTCCCAGTCATCGTCGGTCAGGGGAGAGTCGCGGAGTCTAATGTGTATGGGGCCTTAACACCCATGGGTAGGAGGAGACTAATGAAGCATTATAAGCCTTTAAAGAGGTTGTCCAGGATATGGAAATTGATGATCTATCCTTAAGAAAGGTCACCCGCCTCGGTTGGTTGAGGTCCCATACTCATCACCGCCACCGATCAGCTGATACATTGTGCCGCAGCAGCGGGAAGTTCACAGTGTATGGAACCAAAACACCACAGCGCCGTACACTTTGTAGTGGCCGTTCCCAGGTACTGCAGCTCAGCTCCTATTAAAGTAAATGTAATCTGAACTGCAGAACCTGAGAACGGCAGCTAGACAGTGTATGGTGTTGTGGGTCCGTACTCTGTTCATTTCCAGCCGCCGTGATACCAAATGATCTGCAGAAGTTTGTTTTTTCATCAAAGGATCATTCCAATCTTTTCAAACATAAAAGCAGATGGGTCAGATCTCCTATACTACATACTTGAGAGCACTACAGGGTAAGGTGGCAGACCCGGAGCCTCGGGAGGTTTACTGTTCTGTAATATGATTCAGTGTTTTCATGCTAAAAGATGTTAAGTCAGTGCTGAAAGGAAACCTAGAAGAATCCTTGGAGTCCCCACCCACACATAGAGAAAGTCCGTGAGTCCTTCTCCATCTCCTCATAGAAAAAGCATGCTAGTTTTGTTTCCCTTAACTACTCATAGAGAAAGCCAGTGAATCCTGCTTCCCCACCTCCTCATAGAGAAAGCCTGTGAGTCCTTCTTCCCCACCTCCTCATAGAGAAAGCCTGTGAGTCCTTCTTCCCCACCTCCTCATAGAGAAAGCCAGTGAATCCTGCTTCCCCAACTCCTCATAGAGAAAGCCTGTGAGTCCTTCTTCCCCACCTCCTCATAGAGAAAGCCTGTGAGTCCTGCTTCCCCACCCACTCATGGAGAAAGCCTGTGAGTCCTTCTTCCCCACCTCCTCATAGAGAAAGCCTGTGAGTCCTTCTTCCCCACCTCCTCATAGAGAAAGCCTGTGAGTCCTTCTTCCCCACCTCCTCATAGAGAAAGCCTGTGAGTCCTTCTTCCCCACCTCCTCATAGAGAAAGCCTGTGAGTCCTTCTTCCCCACCTCCTCATAGAGAAAGCCTGTGAGTCCTTCTTCCCCACCTCCTCATAGAGAAAGCCTGTGAGTCCTTCTTCCCCACCTCCTCATAGAGAAAGCCAGTGAGTCCTTCTTCCCCACCTCCTCATAGAGAAAGCCTGTGAGTCCTTCTTCCCCACCTCCTCATAGAGAAAGCCAGTGAGTCCTTCTTCCCCACCTCCTCATAGAGAAAGCCTGTGAGTCCTGCTTCCCCACCCACTCATGGAGAAAGCCTGTGAGTCCTGCTTCCCCACCCACTCATGGAGAAAGCCTGTGAGTCCTGCTTCCCCACCCACTCATGGAGAAAGCCTGTGAGTCCTTCTTCCCCACCTCCTCATAGAGAAAGCCTGTGAGTCCTGCTTCCCCACCCACTCATAGAGAAAGCCTGTGAGTCCTGCTTCCCCATCTACTCATAGAGAAAGCCTTTCAGTTTTGCTTCCCCACCGCCTCATAGAGAAAGCCTGTGAGTCCTTCTTCCCCACCCACTTATGGAGAAAGCCTGTGAGTCCTTCTTCCCCACCCACTCATGGAGAAAGCCTGTGAATCCTTCTTCCCCACTCATGGAGAAAGTCTGTGAGTCCTGCTTCCCCACCCACTCATGGAGAAAGCCTGTGAGTCCTTCTTCCACACCTCTTCATAGAGAAAGCCCGTGAGTCTTTCTTCCCCACCTCCTCATAGAGAGAGCCTGTGAGTCCTGCTTTCCCACCTACTCATAGAGAAAGCCTGTGAGTCTTGCTTCCCTACCTACTCATAGAGAAAGCCTGTGAGTCTTGCTTCCCTACCTACTCATAGAGAAAGCCTGCAAGTCCTGCTTCCCCATCTACTCATAGAGAAAGCCTTTGCATTTTTCTTCCCTACCTACTCATAGAGAAAGCCTGTGAGTCCTGCTTCCCCACCTAGTCATAGAGAAAGCCTGTGAGTCCTGCTTCCCCACCCACTCATGGAGAAAACCTGTGAGTCCTTCTTCCCCACCTCCTCATAGAGAAAGCCTGTGAGTCCTGCTTCCCCATCTACTCATAGAGAAAGCCTTTGCATTTTTCTTCCCTACCTACTCATAGAGAGAGCCTGTGAGTCCTGCTTCCCCACCTACTCATAGAGAAAGCCTGCGAGTCCTGCTTCCCCACCTACTCATAGAGAAAGCCTGCGAGTCCTGCTTCCCCACCTACTCATAGAGAAAGCCTGTGAGTCCTGCTTCCCCACCTACTCCTAGAGAAAGCCTTTGCATTTTGCTTCCCCACCTACTCATAGAGAAAGCCTGTGAGTCCTGCTTCCCCATCTACTCATAGAGAAAGCCTGTGAGTCCTGCTTCCCCACCTACTCATAGAGAAAGCCTGTGAGTCCTTCTTCCCCACCTACTCATAGAGAAAGCCTGTGAGTCCTGCTTCCCCACCTAGTCATAGAGAAAGCCTGTGAGTCCTGCTTCCCCACCCACTCATGGAGAAAACCTGTGAGTCCTTCTTCCCCACCTCCTCATAGAGAAAGCCTGTGAGTCCTGCTTCCCCATCTACTCATAGAGAAAGCCTTTGCATTTTTCTTCCCTACCTACTCATAGAGAGAGCCTGTGAGTCCTGCTTCCCCACCTACTCATAGAGAAAGCCCGTGAGTCTTTCTTCCCCACCTACTCATAGAGAAAGCCTGTGAGTCCTGCTTCCCCACCTACTCATAGAGAAAGCCTGCGAGTCCTGCTTCCCCACCTACTCATAGAGAAAGCCTGCGAGTCCTGCTTCCCCACCTACTCATAGAGAAAGCCTGTGAGTCCTGCTTCCCCACCTACTCCTAGAGAAAGCCTTTGCATTTTGCTTCCCCACCTACTCATAGAGAAAGCCTGTGAGTCCTGCTTCCCCATCTACTCATAGAGAAAGCCTGTGAGTCCTGCTTCCCCACCTACTCATAGAGAAAGCCTGTGAGTCCTGCTTCCCCACCTACTCATAGAGAAAGCCTTTGCATTTTGCTTCCCCACCTACTCATAGAAATATTTTTTGCTTTTTCAGTTGTGAACACACACGAGTCATCTTCTGAATGATGGAATCCATCACCATGATGGGAAGTCCTAAGAACACGAACGAGTCCTTCTTACCAAATGGTACAAACTGCATAAAAGAAGACAAAACCACCATAGGGATCCTGGGAAGCGGAGACTTTGCTAAATCACTGACCATACGACTTATAAGATGCGGCTATCACGTGGTGATCGGAAGCCGAGAACCCAAGTGCGCTGCCGACTTCTTCCCACACGTGGTGGACGTGACTCACCATGAAGACGCCATTCTGAAAGCAAACATAATATTTGTAGCAATACACAGAGAACATTATCCTTCCTTGTGGGACCTGAAGCATTTGCTCACCGGAAAGATCTTGGTGGACGTCAGCAATAACATGAGAGCGGATCAGTACCCGGAATCCAATGCCGAGTATTTATCATCGCTTTTCCCAGACTGCTACGTGGTCAAAGGATTCAACGTGGTCTCGGCCTGGGCACTGCAGCTGGGACCAAAAGATGCCAGCAGCCAGGTAAGCTGTATGCCTGATTCCTCCGATGCCAGGTCAGATCCGTGGCTGGTGGAATGCTTCATTGATGTTTTCATAGTTGTGATGACATCATTACCCGTGTCATCAAAAAGATGATGTCATCCGTATGCAGATCAGCAAAGTCCTCCAACCGCCACGATCCGAGACAACAGCGCTTAGTGATTTCTGTTTATTATTTATTTATTTTGTATTTGTTCTTTGTTTTTTATTTATTTGTTTGTATTATTATTTTTTTTGTTTAGTATTGTAAGACTGTGTTAGTAGAATTTCTTTTCCCGTTAGCATAGGGCACCATTGCACATTCTCAAAATCATGTCCGAGCATGGCACAAGTCTGTGGGGTTTTTTATATATATATATATATTTTCAATATTTTAAAACTTTGTTTTACTTTTTCTCAGTCCATCATGTCACCGGGGATGGACAATGGACTGTGCAAATAATGATTTTTGTTGCTTTCCTCGTAGGTCTATATCTGCAGCAATAATGTTCAGGCTCGGCATCACGTCATCGAACTCGCCCGCCAGATGAATTTCATTCCAATTGACATGGGGACATTATCGTCGTCCAGAGAGATCGAGAACCTGCCTCTGCGCCTCTTCACGCCGTGGAAGGGTCCCGTGGTGATCGCCATCAGCCTGGCCACTTTCTTCTTCGTATATTCTTTCGTTCGAGACATTATCCATCCGTACTTCAAAAATCAGCAGAGCGATTTCTACAAGATCCCCATCGAGATCGTCAACAAGACTTTACCCGTCGTCGCCATCACTTTGCTGTCGTTGGTGTACTTGGCCGGACTCCTGGCCGCCGCTCACCAGCTGTATTACGGCACAAAGTATAGACGGTTTCCCACCTGGCTGGAAAACTGGCTCCAGTGTAGGAAACAGCTGGGTCTGCTCAGCTTCTTCTTCGCAGTCGTCCATGTTGTATACAGCATGTGTTTACCCATGAGGAGGTCGGAGCGCTACTCGTTTCTCAACGCGGCTTATCAGCAGGTGAGGTGGCGATGCCGGGCATCTGCGCTCATGCCAAGGCCACATATTGGTGTTACGGAGATTGGAATAGATCCCAGCAGGAGGTGGAAGGAACGTCGTCCCTTAGGTTTTCCTTCCTTCTCCTGCTGGGACCTATTCCAATATCAGGTCCAAAAATACAAAAGGGAATATACCGTAGATCCAAGCAACACGCAACCCTGAAAAACACCTAAAACGGAATTCTGACTTGAGTATATCCCTGCGACACAATTTTTGGGGTCCAGCCTCTCGGACTTCTTTCCATCATGGTGTCCAAATGTCCTTTGCTTTTACCATCTTTTTTTTTGTCCTCGTGGAGTTCAGCTCTGTTCACATTAGTGTAATGGCGTCCATCCATGACAGCCATGCTGGAAGAAGCTGTTAACCCGTTGATAACCACATGCTGATAAAGTAAGAGAATGTGCACAAACGACATACAAAGATATATAAATCCGCTGCATGTCACAGCTACCAGCATTGGGGGTGAGATTTTACCAAATCTAATTTTCACGTTGAGGACGAAAAATGCAGTGGAAATTGAACGGATCTGCGGATTTGAAATCCAGAATATATATATTTTTACTGCCGATTTTTGACCTCGGATTAAACTTGACATTTACGTGTGAATGGAATCTTACCATAAAATCCACACATCCGTGGGACACATCCGTTTATTTTCTCAGACAGTGCATGGATCTATAGAATTTTATTGATCCTCAGACATATCAGTTGTAAAAACGGATCCGTGAGCGGGTTCTATTCTCATCCATCTGGCGGATCAGATCTGGTCATTAAAGTTTACGAGTAAAAAACGGATGAGACGTAGAGAAGACAAACTTGGCACTTCTGTTTTCATTCTGTGTTTCATCCGCTTTTCAGTGATTAATTGATAAGAGTCGATGGATAAATAAAAAACTGAAACACGACCGGTTTTTGTTTTGAAAAATGGATGATAAAAAATCAAAACAAAACTGATATCACGCAGAGAAAAAATGGGTCGTTTGTCACATATGTAAGGGCCGATGTAGACATCAGTACGGAGCGGCTGGGAATGCCAGCTTTGTGTATTTCCCGCGGCCAGTCCGTGCATTGCTCCCATGCAAAATCGAAACAGTCGATTCATCCGCAAGACCGCGCCGATCCTAAGGCCGTTCATGTGAACGCCGCTTTAGACTTTATTCACATATCAATGTTTTACACCTACATAAAAGAAAATTGTGCTGGTGTCATCGGTGGTTTAGATCAATGTTTTTTTTATCTATGTGTCCGTTTTTACCATAATATAATACATCCCTTTAAATGATTTATCTTTTGTAATCGTGTGTTTCTCACCCCGTTCCTAGGTGCACGGTAATGTGGGGAACTCCTGGAATGAAGAAGAAGTGTGGAGAGTGGAAATGTACATCTCCTTTGGTATAATGAGCCTTGGACTCCTCTCCTTGCTGGCTGTCACGTCTATCCCATCTGTCAATAGTGCCTTAAACTGGCGGGAATTCAGCTTCATTCAGGTACTAAAATAAATGTGGAGGCAATGGACCCTATAGGTCATGAGTAGTGATCAGCCAACACTCCCAGATGAGGTGTTATCTGAGCATGCTCGGGTGCTATCCGAGTGCCTTCGGCATGCTCAGATAATATGTTCGGGTCCTCGCAGCTGCATGTCTTGATACGGTTTGACAGCAGAAATACATGCGGAATTTCCTGTTTGTTAGGCAATCCCTGTATGTGTTGCTGCTGTCTAAGGGTATGTGCACACGCTGCGGATTTTGCTGCGGATCCGCATCGGTTTCCCATGAGTTTACAGTACCATGTTAACCTATGGGAAACGAAATCCGCAGTGCACATGCTGCGGAAAAAAACGCGTGGAAACGCAGCGGTTTATATTCCGCAGCATGTCAATTCTTTGTGCGGAATCCAATCCGCAGCGGTTTTACATCTGCTCCAATAGAAAACTGCAGGTGTAAAGCCGCAGCGGAATCCGCAGTAGAAACCGTGATAAATCCGCAGGAAAAACCGCAGCGGTTTTGCTCTGCTGTTTTTCCAAATCCGCAGTCCTCCAGAATACGTGTGCACATACCCAAAAAGCCACGAGATATGCACCCACGGGAACTCGAACATAGTATCTGAGCATGCTGGAGACACTCGGATAGCACCGTATCCCAGCACGTTCGCTCTTCTCTATACATGAGATATCCAATATGGCTTCTCTAGATTTTTTACGGATTTGCAAAAAGTGAAATCCACAGTAAAAATCCGGAGCGTAAATTGACATTGTGCAAGTATAAAATCAGGCTTGTAGGTCAATTTACGCTGCAGATTTTATACCTGTAACTCCCAATTAAAAATTTGTTGTGAGCGAACACACCCAGTACGGGCCATCGTGTGCATCCAGTCCTTACAAAAATGAGACTTCTGATTCCCTACAGTCTAATCACTGGGACCTGCACCAAGATGGGAAATAACAAATGCCCCCCCACCCCACCACCTCTCACAATCATGGCATATCCAGCCAATAAGCCACACATTAATATTCATCCTAAACTATCTCAGCGGTAATGTCCCTTTAATATCAGTGATGCTTATTAACTATTTCCCACTGCACGACTTATAATAGAAATATAAAAAAAATGTAATTAAAAAGCATATTTGGTATCTGATCTATCAAAATCTAAAGTTATTTAATGCATAAGAGAAACACCATAAAGAAAATAAAAATCAAAGTTATTATTATTATTTATTTATATAGCACTATTAATTCCATGGTTCCAAGTTCCGGAAATGACTTATTTCCGGCACCACCAAAAATTAAATAAAAAGTGATTGTATGTACCCCCAAATGGTGTCAACAAAAACTACAGCTCGATAAGCAAAAAAAAAAAACCAAGCTCTAAAGACGCTCCATTCAGTAAAAAAGAAAATAGTTATGGGTCTCGGGAAATTGCGACACAAACTAATTTTTTTTTTTTACCAAGTTCAGAATATTTTGAAGTCACTAAAATAATTAAAAAAAAATAAACAATACGTTTGGTATCACATTAATCCATATTGACCTGAAAAATCGTAATACCTGGTCATTTTTACTGCACAATAAACAATGTAAAAAAAGGATACCCAGAAAACAATGGAGGAATTGCAGATTATTTTTTTACCTTTTCCTAGGATGGGTCATCAATATCAGATCGGTGGAGGGCCAATTTTCCGGGTGCTCACTAGAATATGACAGCGCCATACATCGTGTAGTGGCCATAAATGGCCCCATTCACAAAAGCTTGCAGTACCATTTATGGCCACTACGCGATGTATGGCGCTGTTACACTTCTGTTGCACCACTGTCCTGTCAATCAGCTGATCAGCGGGCTGCTGAGAGTCGGACTCCGACAATCTTATATTGATGATGTATCGTTCTGCACCTTTGGGGACAGTTTTTTTTTTTTGCTTAAATGCATGCAACTGGGGCTAAAAATAATTGCAAAAAAAAAAAAAAGCCAGCAATAGTGTAATACAAAGGCAATGGAAAGAAAAAACCCCACCCAGTTGCAAAATGTTTTTAGTCCCAATTGCTTGCATTTAGGCAAAAAAAAAAAATTGCTTCTAACCTCTTTAAAGGATAGGAAATCACTTTAGTCCACATTTCCTATCAGTTTTCTGAATAAATCAGTGTATTTCTCAGCCCCCGGCTTTCTAAATCCTTAGATCAACACGTCACTTTCCCTTGGCACGGCCTTTATTTACTGTAAGGTTTGCATTTCACTTCTCAGGTTCCTACTTTATTGCACGGATCCTGAATTCCCAGTTTAGCAAATAAAGCGTAAGTGCTATGGTCTGTACAAGGGGGCGTGGCTCGCACAATGCAGAGCAGCCTAAAGACACGCCCCTGAGGATCCTGTGAGCCACGCCCCTTTGTAAAGACAATAGAAATGATCTTATTGGCCGTAATAGAAAAGAAAAAAAAAAGCAGAATACAGCTGGCACCCACCATCCCGCGTGCTTCATACACCCATGGGATGTACTAATATGTCGTATGTAGGGGCCAAGCCAAAAACTAAGCGCTCCTGTGATGTGTCCTCAGTGCTTCCAGCACATCCGTAAAGCAGACTTCTCACACGACCCACGATCCGGGCTTCTGTACAATACATCATTCATGTCTCCTGATGCCTGCAGCGCGCCAGAGAAACCGGAGAGGAGCGATAAAGCCTTTGTCTAGTTAAGACCCACAGAGAATGTGGAGCAGGAAGACGGCACTAGCGATAAAGAGCGATAAACCCGAAATCCGATAACTGCAGAAAGCTAGTACTCGCAGCATCTTAACCCCCTTACTCACCTTGACGTGCACTTATGGGAAGGTGGGAGAGTGCATGACACCCTGGTTGGGAGATAACTCTGATCTTGGACATTTAAAGGGAGCGTGTCACCTCCCACTCCCCATCCCCCCAAACCCCCCCCCAAAAAAAACAAACCAATAACTACAAGTAAAGAAAAATAAAATATAAAAAAAGATCTGAAGCCCGTCCCACAGAAAACAAATTCCCGCACGGCCCTGTTGATAAAAATATAAAAAAAAAATGATGGCTCGATTTTTGTAAAGTGATTTTATTGTGCGGTTCATACACAACAGTTTCACAATACAAATAGTTTTATTGTTCCAACTTTGGTAAAAAAAATTTTTTCCTGCCGGTATGTATCCATTTCAGCTCTTTAAATGATGTGTCTCCACGGTAACAGACAACAAACAAATGTGTGTAGTCGGATTCCGCGGACAAATTCTTCTTCCCAATACAGAGTGGGAATATCAGCTGGAAGCGTGGGTCGACTGGGATGTGGTGCGCACCGAGAATGATGTCCGGCAGAGCACAATGTGACTCTTTGTGCATCATTAAGGCGTCAGCGCATATGTCTGAATGGCCGATTTTCAGGACTATAGGAAACGGAAGGAATTTTGCTAAGTACCTAAAACCCGTTAAAGTTCACCCCCATCCCATAGGAGCTGATTGCGTCACCAGAACAGCCCACTTTCTGTCTGTTCAGAAAATAGTGACATCATCAGCATCGTGATGACATCATCCATTTCTACCCGTGGCCGCCACAAGCAGTGGGGCGAGTTGCGTCATCTTATGCCTGTACGATCCTTCCTGACTGTCTTCCTGTTTTTGTTTCCTCCAAGTCCACCCTTGGATACGTCGCCCTGCTGATCAGCACCTTCCACGTCCTGATATACGGCTGGAAAAGGGCCTTCGAAGAAGAATATTACCGCTTCTACACCCCTCCAAACTTTGTCTTGGCGCTGATCCTCCCCACGATAGTAATCCTCGGAAAGATCGTGCTGCTCTGCCCGTGCGTCAGCAAAAAGTTACGGCGGATTAAAAGAGGCTGGGAGAAGAGTCACTTCAAGGAGAATCCGAGCAGCACCGTCGCACACGTTTCTCCGGAGAGAGTCACGGTGATGTGACCGGTCGCGTCCTTCTCATGCTCTACTTCATTGAGCTGCCTTGCCAGCAGGGGGCATCATAAGCTCATGTGGCAGCAAGAGAGTAGGAAACAGTGTGACACATAGTGCCACCGCTCCCTTAAGGAGTGCCTGTTGCCCGTGTACAATGAAGGCAGCAAATTTTATGGGATGCTTAAAGGGGTTGTTCACAAAAGGTTCAGAATGGGTTAAAAACAAAACCAGAAAAGCAATAATCATTGATAGCCCACTGCCAAATCTACAGGGTCACCACCGATCTGTCTCCATGTCGGAAATCACTGCTTAGGACAGACTCCACTTCCTGCTCTCTCCAAACACACAGGAAGTCACCTCTCAGCCAATCACTGGCCCCCAACTATGACCCGCCCCATCCAGTGATTGGCTGAGACATCATTTCCTGTGTTTTGAGAGGAATTAGGGAATAGAGACAGGTGGAGAATACAGAAGTGTTTAAAATGAGAGCACAAAAGGATTGCTAAGGGATATTTTATTAACCGATCGTTAAAACCTTTGTATAACATTTTTTTATTTTTCTTTATTTTATATGCAATGTTATTGCAACACCATTTTTTATGGTTTCTCTTTTAATGATGAAACTATAGTGCCATCAGAGTTCACATTGCTTAGAAGGAGTGCATGGAGGCAGTCTTACTGCTATAGGGCCCATTATTAAACGTACTTTCCTTCTTTTACTGCAGACACCACTAGAGGGAGCTCCAAGTGTAGAGATTGCTACATCTAGTTCATTATTACCTATTCAAATCCATATGCTGTGAGCGCCCCCTAGTGGTGACTGCAGACAGCCAGAGTTTAATGATATCACAATATAGTGATTTATACTGTGGGATTTTTATTGTAATGGTAATATGGCTAGGATTACACGACCCACAGAGTGGCTGGCCCCATTGTATGCCAGCAACAGATACATCTTTATTCACACTTGCATATCTAAAAATATCTAGTACATTCCAACATCTATATTCACAAGAATTTTGGAGAATGTATTAAGATTTTCATATATTGAATTGAAAAACTGGATAAAAAGAAACACTGTGCAAAATAAAGTTGAGCCATCTGGTGGCAGGGCTGATACTTTACATCAATGTACAATGCACTAGAGAGCCCTCTGGTGGCAGAGCTGATACTATACAACAATGTACAATGCATAGTGGTGCCCTCTGGTGGCAGGGCTGGTATTGTACATTATTATGCATTGCACACTGGTACCAGGGCTGATACTGTACATTAATATGAAGTGCACAGCAGTGCCCTCTGGTAGCAGGGCTGATGCTGTACATTAATATGAAGTGCACAGCAGTGCCCTCTGGTGGCAGAGCTGATACTATACAACAATGTACAATGCATAGTGGTGCCCTCTGGTGGCAGGGCTGGTATTGTACATTATTATGCATTGCACACTGGTACCAGGGCTGATACTGTACATTAATATGAAGTGCACAGCAGTGCCCTCTGGTGGCAGGGCTGGTATTGTACATTACTATGCATTGGACCCTGGTACCAGGGCTGATGCTGTACATTATTATGCATTGCACAGCAGTGCCCTCTGGTGGCAGGGCTGATGCTGTACATTATTATGCATTGCACAGCAGTGCCCCCTGGTGGCAGGGCTGGTATTGTACATTACTATGCATTGGACCCTGGTACCAGGGCTGATGCTGTACATTAATATGAAGTGCACAGCAGTGCCCTCTGGTGGCAGGGCTGATGCTGTACATTATTATGCATTGCACAGCAGTGCCCTCTGGTGGCAGGGCTGATGCTGTACATTATTATGCATTGCACAGCAGTGCCCTCTGGTGGCAGGGCTGATGCTGTACATTATTATGCATTGCACAGCAGTGCCCCCTGGTGGCAGGACTGGTATTGTACATTACTATGCATTGGACCCTGGTACCAGGGCTGATGCTGTACATTAATATGAAGTGCACAGCAGTGCCCTCTGGTGGCAGGACTGGTATTCCTATGCATTGGACCCTGGTACCAGGGCTGATGCTGTACATTAATATGAAGTGCACAGCAGTGCCCTCTGGTGGCAGGGCTGATGCTGTACATTATTATGCATTGCACAGCAGTGCCCTCTGGTGGCAGGGCTGATGCTGTACATTATTATGCATTGCACAGCAGTGCCCTCTGGTGGCAGGGCTGATGCTGTACATTATTATGCATTGCACAGCAGTGCCCCCTGGTGGCAGGGCTGATGCTGTACATTATTATGCATTGCACAGCAGTGCCCTCTGGTGGCAGGGCTGATGCTGTACATTATTATGCATTGCACAGCAGTGCCCTCTGGTGGCAGGGCTGATGCTGTACATTATTATGCATTGCACAGCAGTGCCCTCTGGTGGCAGGGCTGATGCTGTACATTATTATGCATTGCACAGCAGTGCCCCCTGGTGGCAGGACTGGTATTGTACATTACTATGCATTGGACCCTGGTACCAGGGCTGATGCTGTACATTAATATGAAGTGCACAGCAGTGCCCTCTGGTGGCAGGGCTGATGCTGTACATTATTATGCATTGCACAGCAGTGCCCTCTGGTGGCAGGGCTGATGCTGTACATTATTATGCATTGCACAGCAGTGCCCCCTGGTGGCAGGGCTGGTATTGTACATTACTATGCATTGGACCCTGGTACCAGGGCTGATGCTGTACATTAATATGAAGTGCACAGCAGTGCCCTCTGGTGGCAGGGCTGATGCTGTACATTATTATGCATTGCACAGCAGTGCCCCCTGGTGGCAGGACTGGTATTGTACATTACTATGCATTGGACCCTGGTACCAGGGCTGATGCTGTACATTAATATGAAGTGCACAGCAGTGCCCTCTGGTGGCAGGGCTGATGCTGTACATTATTATGCATTGCACAGCAGTGCCCTCTGGTGGCAGGGCTGATGCTGTACATTATTATGCATTGCACAGCAGTGCCCCCTGGTGGCAGGGCTGGTATTGTACATTACTATGCATTGGACCCTGGTACCAGGGCTGATGCTGTACATTAATATGAAGTGCACAGCAGTGCCCTCTGGTGGCAGGGCTGATGCTGTACATTATTATGCATTGCACAGCAGTGCCCTCTGGTGGCAGGGCTGGTATTGTACATTATTATGCATTACACACTGGTACCAGGGCTCATACTGTACATCTGTGTCTGCAGATCTAAAGCCAAGATGTGTTACAATGATTCTGTGTAGAATAGACATTCAGTAACCGCGTTATCATTTGGCAATAACATATTGACCGATTTCCTCCTAAAAATTGGAAATTCACCAGTAAATGTGCCCCACTGAACATCACCTTCCGCCCTTAGTTATATCTGGTAGTGTATAGAGTGAACACTAAAATATTTTTTGACTGACCCTTTTCAGACCACATCCATTAAGGGGGCCCCTTAACCGCCCCTGTCCTCCTGGACACCAGCGCTCTGTCTCATGGCAAAACATCCCAGCGTTATGCACAATGCGTCACCTTCAAGGAATCGGGAGAGGTCTCTCCGTTTTTCCAGGTGCCTCCTAAACTTTCCAGGAGGGTCTTCAAGTGTGTATATCTGCCCTTATGTATTGTGCCTGACTGCCCCTTTATTGATAAGGAATGGGAACCCTTGTGTGGGCTGTCATGGGGGCATTCCTTACAGAGGCAACTCTTGTAGCCACTACTCGGAGAAGGCTCAGCCCAAGATGACTACATCTAAGCTCTGGCTCCTGCTTGGACCCACGTCGTGAATCCAAAACTGGAACCCCAATGCAAAAACTCCATCATGGCCCCAATCATAGAGGCATATAATTGTATTGTTCTTCTTATATGGGCCAAAGGGACCTTTTGGGACCCCCTCTGTTACATTACAAGGGCATCCATTTATTTGAATAGGCACCATGCAAACCTACATTTCCTCTGCCCAACAGTGTTGGGATTTTGGAGAAGGTCATTGATGGATTTTTGTATAGAAATGATTGGGGGTGGGGGGAAATCACCAAGACCTCCTGCCTCACAGTCATGGGTCCGGTAGCACCAAAAGGGAACCCCAATTCAATTTTGGATGGAGTACGCCACCTCTATTCATGCTTGTGCCAATGGTCCGTAGACCTGGAGGTCCTACCACTGTATTTATGGGTGTGTTTTTTTTATATTTCGGGGGTAATGCCCATTCAGGGTGGTTGCACTTCCCTGTGTCTTTCTTTGTGCAGTGTTAAGCCTCTTCTATGGTGTTACAGGGATTTCGATATCACAGTGGACAGTGTTTTGTATTTGCAGTCATTCGTCGGCTTTCTAGTGACGTTGAGTTTTCCTTTTTTTATAAGAGATTCGTATATTTCATTCTCAATGGGGGACGTCATGTGAAATGTAGATCGTGACCAAAAATAAAAAAAATAAAATGTCGTGATAGGGGTTTTACTATCATAGACATTTATATGTAGCCACAGGATTAGCCAAAAATATCAGATCGGTTGTATTGGAGTCCGAACTCTGGGAGAGCCACCTGGTAAGTTGTGGTTGCACTGTGGCTGGTACCGGACTTATTGGACCCCCAGTTCTCAAAATATGTCAGGGTCCCGTAAGCGAGACCCTCACTTATCAGACACAGTATGCCAGAAATGTCTAATGTGTTAACCCCTTGTATTCCCTCACTCCATCACATACTCGTCGTTGTGCATTTGTGCCAATACTTACGGTTACAGTTGTTTCTATTGGTGTAGAGAAATCAATGTAATTTGACTTTTAGAGATGTGGACATCAGGCGCCGGCCGACCTTCTCCTACTTGTATTGGTTTCCATAATAAAATAATAATTTGTGGTTTCATCGTTTATTGAGTGTCCTGCATGCTACTTAGGGGCTCGGCACTGGTTCTCCTTAACAGCCAGGAATGGCGAGGTGCCATCATGCCTCCTCCGCTCACCTCTACTGTATGATGGTTCTGAAAAGTGCAGTTTTTGACATGCCCATGCAAATAAAGCACTGAAATGCTCAAATCAAGTTGGACTTTATGGGCAAAAGTATGTGTCCCCCAATACACCTACAGGAGCTTTTATGATCTCCCATTCTACAGTCATAGATATTAATATGGAGTTGGTCCCTTTGCAGCTTATTCCACTTTTTCCTGGAAGGATATCTACAAGATTTTGAAGGTGTCTGTAGGAAATTTGATGAACATGTGTGAGGTCAGACCCTGATGGTGGAGGACAGGCCGGACTCACAGTTTATTTCAAATCCAATTTTTTTTATTTTGACAAGGGTAACAGGAAAAAATGGACCCCAAAACTTGTTGTGCAATTTCCCCTGAGCATGCCGATACCCCATATGTGGGGGTAAACCACTGTTTGGGCGCACGGCAGAGCTCACAAGGGAAGGAGTGATGTTTGAGTTTTTGAATGTAAAATTTGCTGGAACAATTGGCGGATGCCGTGTCGCATTTGGAGAGCCCCTGATGTGCCTAAACTGTGGAAATCCCCCACAAGTAACATCATTTTGGAAACTAGACCCTTAGGGAACCAATCTAGATGTTTTTTGAGCACATCAGGTGCTTCACAGAAGTTTATAACGTTGAACCGTGAAAAAAAAAAAAATCACATTTTCCTCACAAATATGTTTTTAGCCCAAAATTTTGCATTTTCATAAGGGTAGAAGGAGAAATTGCAACATACAATTTGTTGTGCAATTTTTCCTAAGCACACCGATACCCCATATGAGGGAGGAAACTACTGTTTGGGCGCACGGCAGAGCTCAGAAAGGAATGAGTGCCATTTGACTTTTTTAATGTCAAATTTGCTGGAATCATTAGTGGATGTCAAGTCGTGTTTTGAGAGTCCCTGATGTGCCTAAACTGTGGAAACACCCCACAAGTGACTGCATTTTGGAAACTAGACCTCTCAAAGAATGTATCTAGATGTGTTGTGAGCACCTTGAACACCAGGTGTTTCACAGAAGTTTATCACGTAGAGCCGTGAAAAAAAAAAATCAAATTTTCCCCACAAAAATGTTATTGTTGCCCCAAATTTTGCATTTTCATAAGGGTAACGGGAGAAATTGCACCATACAATTTGTTGTCCAATTTCTTCTGAGTATGCCGATACCCCATATGTAAGGGAATACTACTTTTGAGGCACAGTACAAAGCTCAGAAGGGAAGAGGCGCCATATTGGAGTTCAGATTTTGCTGGAATGGTTTGAGGGTGCCAAATCACATTGGTAGAGCCCCTGTGGTGAGAAAAAAACCCAACCAGTATTAAGTGGGTAGATGCTTTTAGAATAAACCAGTAAGAACAAAAAACCCTTTTAAAAATTAACTTTTAATTAATGCAATTAAGAGTGTCTATTCAAAAATTTGTCAAAAAAACACCTTCTATAACCCCTATTTAGGGAGATGCAGTATTTTTGCACAATAAAGATTGTATTCACATACCATAGAAGAGAAGCAGGACAAAGGCACAGCTGTATGACCTCGGGTTGATGAAGCTGCACACACACCAGGGATTACGGGTGCCACTTCGAAAGAAAAAGAATCTGTATGTCCATAGAAAAGAAAGCAGATTGGCACATACCGTCCTGTGCATCAAAATCCTTTGTGGCATCATTATACCAACAGCAGGCAGATAAAACAGTGGAGCAAATACAGACTACGATCGTTTCACGCTACATTGCGCTTCAACAGGTCCTTCCTGTTGAAGTGCAATGTAAGCGTGAAACGATGGTCGTCTGTATTTGCTCCACTGTTTTATCTGCCTGCTGCTGGTATGATGATGCCACAATAAAGGATTTTGTTGCACGG
Organism: Ranitomeya imitator; assembly: GCF_032444005.1. Classification (NCBI taxonomy): domain Eukaryota; kingdom Metazoa; phylum Chordata; class Amphibia; order Anura; family Dendrobatidae; genus Ranitomeya; species Ranitomeya imitator. The sequence goes on along the minus strand of NC_091287.1, from coordinate 37,629,150 downwards.
GACGGTATGTGCCAATGCGCTTTCTTTTCTATGGACAATAAAGATTGTAATTGACATACTATACAGCATTAGACAAGGTGCATGTGAGCCCCGTCATTAATCATATATAGATAAGAAAATCATTTTGGAAAAGATTCCAATGGATCACTTAGCTGATAGTTGTCAGGGAACTAGTTCTTCCCGAAGTCCATTGTCTCTCATCCCTACACGTTTCGCCCCCTCCCTTCATCAGGACTCATCATTGGACCCAAGATAGGAGTGTGCCATAATAGGTGTTTGGGATCTTTTCCAAAACGAAAGCTCTATGTTAGGGGCATGCAGGGACTGCCGACGTTGAGCGGGGGTGCCATATCGAAATTTTGGGGTGCCAACCTCAGAAGTCAGGTAGGACAACATCTTAAAAGGGACCTACTAGGGTCACTTGAGGATACTGACATTGAATATCTTTATTGTACAAAAATACTGTGAGTGTGTTTGTTTGTTTTTTACTAATTTTTGAATAGACACTCTTACTTGTATTAACTAAAAGTTCATTTTTAAAAAAGGGTTTTTTCTTACTGGTTTATTCTCAGAGCCCCTGAGGTGCCAGAACAACAGAAACCCCCTATATGTGAACTCATTTTACAAACTACACTCCCCAATGAATTCATCTATTGGTGCAGTGATCACATTGACACCACAGCATTTTATACCATTGAGCCATGCAGAAAGAATAAATTACATTTTTACCACTAAAATGTTGTTTTAGCCCCAAGTTTTTAATTTTTCTAAGGGCTAATAGGACATTTTTTACAACAAACTATGGTCCATATTTTACTGTGTGCGCCAATAACCTTACATGTAATCGGGAAATATTTTTTGGGCACAGTGCAAAGCTCAGAAGGCAAGGAGCGCCGTACTATAGTGCAGATTTTACTGTTAATGGTTTGCGGGAGCCATGACCCACTGGGAGAGCCCAAGAGGTGCCGAAACAGCAGAACCCCATTAACACCTCTCAATGAATTCATCTAGGAATGCAGTGATCATATTGACACCACGGTTGTGTCACAGAATTTTATATCATTGGGCAGTGAAGAAAACAATAACTACATTTTTAGCATCAAAATTTTGTTTTAGCCCCAGATTTTACATTTTCTTACAAGAAGTGGGTAAAAATGGCACCAAAATTTGTCCTACAATTTCTACTGAACGTGGCAATACCCTATATGTGGCTGTACAGTACTACTTAGCCATACGGAGAGACTCAGAAGGGACGGAGCGCTATTTGTCTCCTGGAGAGCAGATTTTCCTAGAACCGTTTGCAGACTCCATATACAGAGCCCCTAAGTGCTAGAAGAGCAGAATCACCCCTCAAGTGACCCCATTTTGAAAATTATACCTCTTGGGGAATTCATCTACAGGTGTAGTGATGATTTTGACTCCATGGGTGTTTTCCAGAAACAAGCAGTAATGAATTTTCCCAAGTGAAAATTGCAAACTGCCGTGGTAGTGACCAGTACGTTGTAGTGACCAGTACGCTATGCCCAGCCCGTGCTTGTGCAGACATGCACCCATAAGTTAGGCAGGCTCTCATTGCTTCAGAAATGCCAAACATGTTGACGCTATATGTGGTTTAGGTACACTGTGGGGCTCAGCAGGATGGGGGCGCTTGGATTTGGGAGCGCAGAATTTGCCCAATTTCTTTTGGCGGGTGAGGAGCCATTTAGCTTTTCCAGAGCCTTTGTGCTACCAGTAACGTTGATGCCCTCTATATTTCCGTTAACAGATGACAGACATGAGTGGGGTCTTGCTTTTTTTTGTGGATTTAGTTGAAATTTTTATTGGGAACATTTTGCATAACGTTTGGGATCACATTTATCCGTCGCTCTACGATGAGCACTTACTTTGGGGTTTCCATCTAAATCTCTGAGTGATGCGATTCAGATGAAACCCCGAAAGGGATCCATTCACTATAATGAGGCAGCAGAGTTACTGTACGTCTGGCATCTGTTCCGCAGTGTCCTTCTTTTCAGAAGTGCACAAAACTGTGGCCGACGGCACGTTTATGCAATTCTAAAAAGATGGACACTGCCGGATCACGGGTCCTATGGCGTCCACAATGCCTCCATCTGCCTCATTATAGGGAATCTTCCGCCAGGTGTTCTGTCTGAATCACATATTTCACAGATTTACACGGAAACCCCGTTGTAAGCGCTCAGTGCAGAGTGCAGGATAAATGTGCGCCGAGCCTTCAATCTTTGGGAGGCAGAATGAAAAAAATCAACAGCAGGTGAAGAACTGGTCTTATTTTTTATGCTATTCCTCGAGCGGTAATTAGGTGACTTTATTGCGGGTTGGTGCGATTAGAGCGATACCAGATTTATATCAGGTTTTTATGTTTGGCTGCTGTCACACACTAAAAGACGCTTTTTATTGCGAAAACTAGTTTTTGCATCACATTTTGAGAGCTATAATTTTTCCATATTTTGGCCCATAGAGTCATGTGAGGGCTTGATTTTTGCTGGACAAGTTGACGTTTTTATTAGTGATGAGCGAATATACTCGTTACTCGAGATTTCCCGAGCACGCTCGGGTGACCTCCGAGTATTTTTTAGTGCTCGGAGATTTAGTTTTCGTCGCCGCAGCTGAATGATTTACATCTGTTAGCCAGTTTGATTACATGTGGGGATTCCCTAGCAACCAGGTAACCCCCACATGTACTTACCCTGGCTAACAGATGTAAATCATTCAGCTGAGGCGATGAAAACTAAATCTCCGAGCACTAAAAATATACTCTGAGGTCCCACCGAGCGTGCTCGGGAAATCTCGAGTAACGAGTATATTCGCTCATTACTAGTTTTTATTGGTACCATTGTTGGGCATATGACAATTTTTGATCGCTTTCTATTCTGATTTTGGGAGGCAGAATGAACTAAGACCATCGATTCAGGATTTTTTTTTTTGTGGGGGTAGGTCGTTTTGCGTGTGGTAAAATTGGTAAGAAAGTTTTATTCTTCGGGTCAGTACAATTACAGTGATATCCAATTTATATCGTTTTTTTAATGTTTTGGCCCTTTTACACAATAAAATCTATTTTATAGAAAAATAAATTATTTTTGCATCGCTTATTTTTCCCTAGCAAAAACAGAAGAAGGCGGGCACTGCACACAATATAGAGAAAGGGATCAACCACGTGCATATGAAAAATGCCAGAGAAAAAAAAAAGGATATGCACACAATGGGATCAACCATATGTAATAAGTTTTATTATAACATGTCACTACACACAGAGGCAATAAAGGAGACAAACAATTAAAAACATTTAAAAACTGGATGGACCAACCCACATCCCCCAAGACACAATAATGGGGATCAATGTGACAGTACACACAATATGTGCAGATAGTACAGAGGACATCAAATCCGACAGCAAGTTAATGCAATAACAGTGTAAATACTAAATGCCCCATGCTGCCAGCTGACCAGTTCCCCAATGCCACAGATCCAAATATGACCGGCACTCCCTAACAATACAGCAGACATAAAATTGATGTACAAATATGTCCTAAAGAAATCAAATACTGAACCACACAAATGGATGGTATAATATGCCTGCGTCCCTCCTTAATCCTAGCACCCCATACCATACATTACCAAATACGAGGTAAAGTCCCAACCACTAAGGAGCTGGTGCATTAGTGGTAAGAGTGAATGGATATGCCCTCAAAAAAAGGGTTACCAAAGTAGCAGGCACACAAAAGCGTGTGCCCCTAAGCACGGCTGGGGTGTGAGGGGGGTTGCCGAGAAAAGGGTCCAAGAGGGGGATGGAGGCCCCACGCATATCGACGCTACTAGAGCGTCTTCGTCAGGGGAAGGTTGTAAAGACAATCTCCCAAACATGCCCCTCTAATGTAAGTCATAATTAAACAAGGGTAAGTATCACCTGTGAGGCTACGGCGGCGTTCCGGTGGCTCACTGGTGTGCGGTGCTGAGATAGACTTCCAGACATGCGCATATAGCGGTCGCCGATCGGCGCCTGCGCACTGACCTACTGACACCTATCAGCAGCATTCCATCGCGCAAGGGCTGCATAAATCAATAAGGTAGACGCCGAATAGTCTAAAATTAACAAAAGGTGTGTGCGCAAGCGTGAAGGTTACCATAGAGAGGACGCCTAAACGTGCGCCATTGAGATCTGGAACACAAACCAAGACAAAGATTAACGGCAGTATTCCCCCACACACGCACCGCATATGTAAATAAGGTGACCGGCGAACAGCCTGCGGTGCGTAAAGCCTTATGCACAAGCGCCAAAATTACCATGAAGAGAACGCTTATGATCGGCGCAATAGATATACAAATAATGCGCAAGGGCATAAGTAGTCAGAACATCACCCTATATCACGCTTATGTCCAGAACAGAAATACCGGATATGTGAGTCCGGTGAAAAAGTACATACGCACATAATGAATAAAGACGCATCGCTTATAAGCGCTGTTAGTGCATTGCAGATATGGTATGTCCATATTTTGAGAGCTAAACAAATTGTCACAAATTGGTATTCGTATCGCAAACCCCATGCGAAGCATGGCATTTAAGGGTTAAACGGGCAGATATAAGGGGTAACGGCCAGCAATGATCGAGGGCAAATACAAGCGCCCTATGCGAACCCGCCCCAGAAGGGCCCTGGACCCATAATAGGTCCCCACTCAGTGAGAGACAATGTTATCAAAATAGAGACCGTACCCATCCAGCCTACACCCATGTCATAGATGACACAAGTACCCATCCGATAAAGCCTTTAAGAGGCAAATGGTATATAAAGTGGTACCCGTGTCTAACGGGTATGCCCCCTAATGGGCACGGCCGTGCGCAAGAAGGGCTAACAGGACCAAAAAGAAAGGGCCCTGTAGGAGGTTGGACGGCCCATATAAGTTTGATGGCAGTAGGGGAATTATACATGACCCCAAAAGAGAGGGGGGAGGAGAGAAAAACCCATGCCGATAAGCGTCAATGTTTCAGAGTCAAAGTGGGAGAAACACAGGTACTACCAAAAGTAACAGACCTGTATCCACAGGACCGAGTGCATGCACACGAATAATTCTGATTATGAAAGATATATTTTCTATTATCTTTATTATCCATTTTACACGAGGAATTACAAATGGGTATGCAGAGCTGGCCAGAGATGGAAGAAGACTGGTGCCCAAAGCAGGTATACACAATTGGCAAATGCACCACTCCCCCCCCCCCCAATCCCTGATAATAACCCCTAACAGAATAGACCCCCAGATGATAAACCCCTATCTGTATAATCCAGCCACTGGGCATAGACATGCTGCAGAAGCAAAATAATAAACACTGCACCCTAACACCACCAAACAGGTGGGGGGGTATGCATACAGACAAAACCCAGTACCAGATATGAGAATGTACATACATATCTAGTAGACAACAAGGACTCTGGGAAGGGGGGGGGGGGAGAAGGGGAAGGGGAAAGACGGATGCAGCTAGCAGCACAGTGGGAACATAACAACCATATAACTATATATACATGAGGTGTATTTGATAATAGTTGAGGAGTCCACAAGATCTTATTATTAGTCCCATTGTCCTTCTAAGGGGGAAGTAGTGCCACCTTCATATACGTTGTATCTGTGGGAACAAGTGGTATAGATTGACCGGCACCAAATATATACATCCCAATGAAGTCAAGGCCTATATCTGCTTGTAAAAGCCAGTGAATAAAAGTTCTTCATTAATGCCTACCGGGGCCCGACTATTCAAGTTGTAGATCCACTTGGACTCCCTCCTAAGCAGATCCAGTGTGATGTTGCCACCTCTTATGTCCAGTTTCACCCCTTCCAACCCCATCACCCTAATTCTCCCAACAGAGCCACCATGTACCTGCAGAAAGTGTCCTGCCACCGATGAAAGTTTCTTCCCTCTTTCCAAATCTCTCTTAGCTGTATTGATGTTAGTAAGGTGCTGCTGCACCCGGCGTCTCAGCTCCTGTGTTGTGTATCCTACATACACCTTGGGGCAACCACACATTAGGGCATATACCAAATTCCTGGTACGGCAATGAAAGTATGCTGGTGGCTCAATCCTCCTTGGAATGTGTGGAAGTGTTAAACCCGTATCAGAGATCATAAAGCTACAGATGTTACATCCACCACATGGATAAGAACCAAAGATACGGCCACAGGTGCTACTCTTAACGGTTGCCCGCTTAAAGTGGCTAGATACCAACTGGTCCTTGAGGTTACGTGACCTCCTAGCCACCAACTTGGGAATAGGGGCCAGCCAAGGGTGAAGCTTGGGTTCCGAAAGTAAGATGTTCCAATTTTTCTTCAAGATCTCATGAACGTCCCCCCACTGGTTATGGTAGACAGTAATCAGATCGATTGTTCGTACAGTGTTCTTCTGTCTCGGTTTAAGTATGTCCTCGCGTACACAGCGCTGAGAATGTTGAAACGCTTGTGATATAACTCTACGTGGGTACCCCCTGGCTTGAAACCTATCCGTGAGTTTCCTAGATTCTGCCTGAAAGTCCTCCTCAGCCGAGCAGTTCCTCCTGACTCTCAAGAACTGTCCCTTGGGTATACTGTTGATGAGTCGGGTGTGCGCTGTCATAGTGGAGTAGGCTGTTCGTAGCCGTTTCCTTCCTATGTAGGTTCGTGATGATGTGATTGTCTTTCAAAATGATGTTAAGATCCAAGAAGTCCACCATGGTGGGGGATACCTTAGACGTGAGTCTAATGTTCCAAGGGTTCCTGTTGAGGAGATCGATAAAGTTATTACACTCATCCAGGGTTCCAACCCAGAAAAAAGGACATCATTGATAAATCTGTGCCATTCTAGCACATACTCGCGAAACAATTGGAGCTCATATACATGGGTCTCCTCCCACCACCCCATGTACAAGTTAGCATACGAAGGTGCGCACCTGGCACCCATAGCGGTGCCGGATGCCTGTCTGTAGAAGGTACGATCAAACGTAAAATAATTCTTTTCCAGAACTATCTTCAACAGATCCAAGACGAAACAGTCGTGATCCCTGTCCCTGCTCGATTTTTTGTCCAGAAAATACGTAATTGCCTCAAGCCCAAGTTTATGGTCAATGTTGGTGTAGAGGGACTCTACATCAAGTGTGACAATCAAGGTATCCCTCGGTATCTCAAGCTTGCCAATTCTTTCTATCAGGTGCATAGAGTCCCGAATATAGGACCCTACGGAGAAGACCAGGGGCTGCAGGAAATAATCCAAATATATGCACGGCCTCTCAAATAACCCCCCAATCCCTGATATTATAGGCCTACCTGGGGGGTTATCCAGACTCTTGTGCACCTTGGGGAGCATGTAGTACATTGGAACCCGGGGTGTCTTGATAATCAGAAAGTCCTTTTCCCTCTTGTTGATGATTCCCAAACTGTAAGCGGTCAGGACCAGTCCATCAAGATGTTTCTTAAAGATGTCCGTGGGATCCGAGGGTAGGACCTGATAATGAGAGATATTAAGTAGTTGCCTTTTGGCCTCCGCCACGTACATATCCTTGGGCCAGATCACTATATTGCCCCCTTTATCGGCCTCCTTGATGACGAAAGATTCCTGCTTTTTAAGATGTTTCAAACAGTGTACCTCCTCCCTGGTAAGGTTGCCAGTTCCCTTGTTACTTATTTTAAGGTTACAGATATCTCTACTCACAGTTTCGAAGAATATCTGTATTACCGGGAAGAGTGAAAAGGGTGGAGAGGCTTGGGACGGAATACGTCCCATAAACCTGCAGGACTTACCATTATCCCCTTCATTTTCATCAAGGAGCTCCAATAGGTCCCGAAACACCTGTCTGTCTTCATCTGGCATAGTGTCAACCACTGATGGTTTGTGGTAGAGCAATTTGAACATGAGCTGCCTACAAAATAGGTACAGATCCTTAGTCAATTCGAATTTATTAAGCGGGTTGGTAGGTGAAAAAGACAACCCCTTGGAGAGCAAAGAAATCTCCCCTGATGACAATGAATATGATGACAAATTAACAATCTGTAGCTTACCCGATTCATCCTCCCGTATGTTATCCTGTATTAGAATTTTCTGTTGTTCTTCCTCGTGGTTCTCTTGCGACCCACTGTCCAGTCTTGGAGGGATCCACCCCTTGATCTTAGATTGATGACATTTGCGCCTCCCCCTCCTGCTCCGCCTTCTTGGTCGCTCATGTCCGATGATAAAAAATCACTGGAGACGGGTTCGATCTGTTCAGCTTGTGCTCTGTTCCCCTGCGTTGTCAGCACACCCCTCCTGTTATTACCATGATGTGACCATTTGTAAGCTCTCAGGTTATCAAAGTCCAGTTTATCCCGCTGGAATTTGTGTTTCTTGCCTCTGATTACTTCCTTCTCGAAGGTATCAATGGAGGTTTTTAAGCGCTGTTTGAAGGGAGTGACCTGCCCCTGTAGGTCAAAGGCTTGAAGCTTCCCCTCCTTCAATTTAATATCATCTTTAAGTTGGATCAGAAGGGCACAGTCATGTTCCAACAACATGTCAATTAATATGGTGGAACATCTGGATACGCCATTCTCCCAAGTCCTCTTAAATGTGGGATCCACCTCCCAAGCTGGGAAGATCTGCACCCGCAGCCCTCTGGGAACAAGGCCTAGCCTTTTATACTCTTCCAAACTTTTTGTATTCCACCAGACTTTGGTCAAAGATTTATGCAGATAGGTGATATCACTACATAGTTTAGAGAAACCCTCATCACGCTCTGCAACAGCGCCTGCCACATCATCCCCAGCACCAAACACACCTGAAGCCTGATCACGCCAGGCAGCCTCACGGGCCTCCAAATCCATTCAAATGTCCGTTGGCGTGCCACCACCAAGAAACCCTGGTCAAACTAGTACACCAGGAGCACAACAATCTATAGCAAAAACAGAAGAAGGCGGGCACTACACACAATATAGAGAAAGGGATCAACCACGTGCATATGAAAAATGCCAGAGAAAACAAAGAAAAAAAAAAAGATATGCACACAATGGGATCAACCATATGTAATAAGTTTTATTATAACATGTCACTACACACAGAGGCAATAAAGGAGACAATTAAAAACATTTAAAAACTGGATGGACCAACCCACATCCCCCAAGACACAATAAAAACTATTTTATAGAAAAATACATTATTTTTGCATCGCTTTATTCTGAGAGGTGTAACTTTTTTATTTTTCCCCTGACGGAGCTGTGTGGCGGCTTGTGTTTTGCGGGACAAGATGGTGTTTTCAGTGGTACAATGTTTATTTATTCGTCAGTATGATGATAAAGTGGGACTTGACCCCAAGAACCCAGCACTGTAAAGCAACAATCCTAACTACTGAGCCACTGTGCTGCTCTAATATTTGTTTTCGTGCAGTTTTTTCTTATTAATGATCCATATGACGGTATTAGCACTGTATATGCTGCTAATGTATGGTCATGGTGTGACGGTATTATTTTTTTTCCCTTTGTATGCGGTATTATTGGTATATTGGTCTTGGTATAACGGCTTTTGTTCAGTAATAGGATGGTGGTTATATTTAGACACCACCTGTTGATAATATATGATCATGATGTGTCGGCATTAATTTGCCCTTTCAAAGTGGTATTGGTAATACTTGTCTTGGTCTAGTGGGCTTTCTTCAGCAACAGTGATGTGAGATTTACATGTTATATTAGTATTATTGTTTTGTTTTTTTCTAAAGGGGGTGAACATAGACTCAACAATGCCACTTGGGTCCACACATCTGAGTATGATGGAGGTGGTGGTGGGGCCCAGGTCCAAATTTCGCCCTGGAGCTAATAGGACTCTGGTTAACCCTATATGCTAACCCTGGTTTTCCCCTATGGGGTTGATAAAAAAAAAACATTGAAACATTGGTATACTGTGGGATAGCTTTGGGCAAGTAATGATTTCATGATTCATAGAGTTTCTTATTTTCTACAATGCTCTGATCGGAATATACCGTTTTCTAATCAGCTCCATTGCACAATTCTGGGATTATTTTACACCAATATTGCGCCATTTTCCAGTAACTTCTACTCCAAGAGGATATTGGAGATCTGGAAGCCAAATAACGGCTGATACATCTATGGGGCCATACATTACTGGAAACTAATACCCACAGCGACCTTCAGCCTCAGGGTTATACATTCGGTTCCACTCCATTGAGCAGATGGTTTATTATTGGTTTAGTTTTCCGGTTAATGGCTGGCAACCGTCCTCTGAACTTAAGCTTATCTATTGGCAAATATCCTGGGCACAAATAAGCCAAGTCAGCTCGGTTAGGCAAAGTTTAATGCACTCTCCTCAAATAGAAAAAAGGGGCTTCACATGTCAATTTTTACCCATCTGCAACTGCAGAGTAAAATCTGATGACTGCAGAGTAAAACTCGTAGCCCTAATTATCCTTTTATATATATATTCTTTATTTGCACGTTTTAAAAAAGTCATACAAAACTGAAAAAAAAATAATGACGGATTTTATTCCAATTGTCAATAAAAGAACAAGGAAACGTGCAGTTTATATATCAGAAAAAAAAACCTGAACAGAAATATCACAAGGAAGGGATAAAAAAAATAAAATAAAAAAGCCTGTTTAATAAACCTCTTTATGACGTACCTGTGTGGGTTTGTGACGCAGGCTCAGGAGCTGAGCATGCAACATTACCCAGCAGACGGCAGCTGCGTGGCACAGTCGGCATCTGTCTGTAATGGATCTCTGCTGCTTAACCATTTAATGATCCTTTCAACAACAGACATTGCCATTCAAATGGCACATGTTCCATTTTTCGCTGATTTCCGATGGACTGTCATGGAAGTCAGGGGCTTACTGAAGACCCCCACGCCCGGCCCATGGCTGTACGATCCATCACCTCTTCAGTTCTATGGAACCAGTGCCTGGGCTACATAGGACGACATCAATTTTTACTAAATACTACAACACCGTAGTACTTGCAGTGATCAAGTCGAAGGTACAGGTTGTCCAAAGGGAATAAAAAATAATAAAAAAAATTCAAAGAAAACGATAAAAACATACAAATTTGAATTTTCCAAATTCCCCCCATAAAAAAATACATAGAAAAATAAACATTTAATATTGTCCATAAAAGTCCAATCTATGAAAATATAAAATAAACCCGTATCACAAAGGCCTACAGAGAAATAAAAATGTTAATACCGTAATTACATTTTTTGGGGGTTTGCTTCATCTCCTTAAAAAAAGGAGTAAAAACATTAGCTCTCCTTACAAAAGCAAGCCGTCATACTGCTCCATCGACAGAAAAATAAAAAGGTCACGGGTCTCAGGAAATTTAAGAATTTCTTTTTCACCCCTTTTTTTGCCTTGTGACTGCCCCTCATCCTCCTGAAAATACTTTCTTTAATCATCACGGCTTTCCAGTCCTGAAGGATCTCAATCATATCATTCCAGGACCCCATCCTGCTGAAGGCCGTCTCCCCTGCCAGAAATCAGGACAGCCTTCACATCATCTTGGACACTATCATTCCTCGTCTTCTTCACCAGGGTCCAGCATCTTCTGGTGCCCCTTCCCCCATAGGGTTCATTCTGGCAGCTCTGTGTGCCACTCGGCTACTTCACCAGATTATTCGGTCCCATCAAGATCAACTGCCAGCCTCACAAGATCGTCCGGTAAGGATGGGGTGCCCTATAATGAGCACTACAGGGGGCCGCTCATCAGCCATTCCCAGAGTTTATCCATTTCCCATTGTTCTTCTCTGGTTGCTTCTGTAAGAGTCGAATCCTTTCTGTCCTGACAACTCCACAGACGTTACCAATCAACAATTAAAAAAAAAACATTACAAGGTGAAATACAGATTCCTATGTTATTAATTGCAATGGGTCTGTCTATATTCGCTCCATTTGAAGTTTAAAGGTAATGTGTGATTTAATTAATGCAGCATAAATTGTAGCCTGGCTGCACAATCATAGTCAGGTATATTTTTCGAAAATAGTTTTTAAAGATCTGGGCGGGGACCTTGGCGGGATATGAGAATAGGCCGCTGGCTCTCCCTAGTGTTGCCCCTGACTGTCTCTTCCCATTGCTATCCCTGGCCAGCTCTTCCCAGTGAGGCCCCTGGCCGCTCTTCCCAGTGCTATGCCTGACTGTCTCTTCCCAGTTCTACCCCTGGCCAGCTCTTCCCAGTGCTATGCCTGACAGGCTCTTCCCAGTGCTGCCCCTGGCTGGCTCTCCTCAGTAATGTCCCTGGCCGGCTCTTCTCAGTGCTATGCCTGACAGGCTCTTCCCAGTGCTGCCCCTGGCTGGCTCTCCTCAGTAATGTCCCTGGCCGGCTCTTCCCAGTGCTGTCTTTGACCGGATCTTTGCAGTGCTGTCCATGGCCGCTTTTCCCAGTGCTGTCCCTGACTGGCTCTTCCCATTGCTGTCCCTGGTCAGCTCTTCCCAGTCCTGTCCCTGACTAGCTCTTCCCAGTGCTGTGCCTCTTCGGCTCTTCCCAGTGCTGTCCCTGACTAGCTCTTCCCAGTGCTGTCCCTGACTAGCTCTTCCCAGTGCTGTGCCTCTTCGGCTCTTCCCAGTGCTGTCCCTGACTAGCTCTTCCCAGTGCTGTCCCTGACTAGCTCTTCCCAGTGCTGTGCCTCTTCGGCTCTTCCCAGTGCTGTCCCTGACTAGCTCTTCCCAGTGCTGTGCCTCTTCGGCTCTTCCCAGTGCTGTGCCTCTTCGGCTCTTCCCAGTGCTGTGCCTCTTCGGCTCTTCCCAGTGCTGTCCCTGACTGGCTCTTCCCAGTGCTGTGCCTCTTCGGCTCTTCCCAGTGCTGTCCCTGACTGGCTCTTCCCAGTGCTGTGCCTCTTCGGCTCTTCCCAGTGCTGTGCCTCTTCGGCTCTTCCCAGTGCTGTCGCTGTTCGGCTCTTCCCAGTGCTGTCCTTGGCCGGCTCTTCTCAGAGCTGCTGATGCTGGTGGGGAATGACCAGTCTATCCCATATCAAAAGACCTATCAATCACCAGCAGTGGTGCAGAGGCGGCTGTGGACTAGTAATGTCTCCGGCTTTGACCCTTGCCCAGATCTCTAGAGTATATTTAGAGAAATATATACAGTACTTAGCAGCAGTCATGCGGCCAGGCTCTGATTAATGCCTCCAGATTTATGCTGCTGGTGTCGTGGACAGCATGAATCAGGCGACAGGTTCCCTCAGGCTTCTTTCAGACTTCCGTCGGTACGCGGCCGTTGCTAAGTGTTGGCGCGACGTACCGACGGACGTTGAAGTTTTTTAGCACAACGTGGGCAGCGGACGCAGTGTTTCAACGTGTCCGCAGCCCAATGTGAAGTCCTAGGGAGGAGGGGGTGGAGTTCCGGCCGCGCCTGCGCAGTTTAAAATGCATGACCCGACGTACGAAAAAACGTTCCCTTAAACGTTTTTTCGAATACGACGGCCCGCCAAATACCGACGCATCCAGTGCACGACGTATGGAACGTGTGTCCATACGTCGCAATACGTCGGTAATACAAGTCTATGTGCAAAAAACGCATCCTGCGGGCAACTTTGCAGGATGCGTTTTTTACACAGAACGACGCATTGCGACGACCTGTAAAAGATGGAGGTGTGAAAGAGGCCTTAGGCGAAAATCCTGCGGGTAACAGCTGTAGATGACGATTAACCCCTTAAATGCTGCTGTCAAGTGGCATCTAAGGGGTTAAACCTGCCCCCTAACTCCTTCACCCCCCGCGATCGTCATCGCAGGTGCCAATAATTGCCATTGCAGCCCAAGGACCAAAATTTACATCCATACATCTTTCAAAGTTCGGTTAACGACCACGATGAAGTCATTGCGTTCGGAGCAGGAGACCCCAGGCCGGTCCGGACATCGCGGACCATGGTCAGTACTCTGACCGAGAATGATGTAGGTGTAAAACCAAAATTGTGCCCATGAAGCAAAATATTGGGGTTTCCCCGAAGTTGTCTGCCTCTGTAACATCCAAATATTCTTAACATAATAATATTGTATTAAAAATAAATAATAAATCCCCTTTCCCCTCCCCTGTGGCCGCCATGATGGCACGATGACGTCACACCCCAGGAAAGCCCGGACCTAGGTCTATGAGGAGCCGCTGCATTCTGCAGACGCGGCCTGTCGCCATAGCAACCGTGATTGTTTGTGTTGCCGAGCAGTGAAGGAGCCGCGCTGTCCTCACGACACAGCTCGCCATGCCGGCAGCTCCGGAGGTGGCGACTGCCCGGGCCCCGGTACAAGCCAACAGCATGACCCTGACAGAAGCGCCGACGTCAGGAAACAGCAAACCGAACGGACGCCCGGTGGTGAGACTGCTGGTGACGGATACGGAGCTGGTGCAGAGAGAGGTAACGGCCATGACACCTCCCAGCCAGGGGCGGCGCTGTGTGATTAGCTAATTATGCTGTATACAGTGTATACACACCAGAGACCATCACTATGCTGTAACCATAGAGACCACTGCCACGCTGTAACTGTAGAGACTGCCGCCATGCTGTAACCATAGAGACCACTGCCACGCTGTAACTGTAAAGACCGCCGCCATGCTGTAACCATAGAGACCACCACCACGCTGCAACAATAGAGACTACCGCCACGCTGTAACCGTAGAAACCGCCGCCATGCTGTAACCATAGAGACCACCGCCACGCCGCAACCATAGAGACTGCCGCCACGCTGTAACTGTAGAAACCGCCGCCTTGCTGTAACCGTAGAGATCGCCGCCACGTTGTAACCGTAGAGACCGCCGCCACGCTGTAACCGTAGAGATCTCCGCCATGTTGTAACCGTAGAGACCGCCGCCACGTTGTGACCGTAGAGATCGCCGCCATGCTGTAACCGTAGAGATCTCCGCCATATTGTAACCGTAGAGACCGCCGCCATGTTGTAACCGTAGAGACCGCCGCCATGCTGTAACCGTAGAGATCGGCGCCACGTTGTAACCGTAGAGACCGCCGCCACGCTGTGACCGTAGAGACCACTGCCACGCTGTAACTGTAGAGATCACGCCATGCTGTGACCATAGAGACCACCGCCACGCTGTAACTGCAGAGACAGTCGCCACGCTGCACCCATAGAGACTGCCGCCACGCTGTAACCATACAGACTGCCGCCACGCTGTAACCATACAGACTGCCGCCACGCTGTAACCGTAGAGATCGCTGCCACATTGTAACCGTACAGACTGCCGCCACGCTGTACCCTTAGAGACCACCGCCATGCTGTAACCGTAGAGACCACCGCCATTTTTCTTTGCGCTTTTGTTTATTCCTCTCCTTCTTCCAAGAGTCATAACGTTATTTTTTTCCTCTACATGCGGCTTGTTGTTTTGTGCGACACCATTCACTTTACTATAAGGTGGTGAAATAGTAAAAAAAATAATTAAAAAATCACATTTCCTCCATTGTTTTTGTTTTTGTTTCTTACGGTGTTCATCGTGTGGCACAAATGAGCCGGTTACATGATTTTCCCAGGTCGGTATAGTGTGATTACAGCAATAACAAATTTGTATAATTTTTTATTTCACGTAGGTGGTTAAAAAACTCAGAAATATGTGAAAAAAAAATTGTTTTGTCACCATTTTTTGGACCTGTTACTCTTATTTTTTAATCTCGTTTTTGTGTGTGTGACGAGCTGACTTTTTATCGATGCCATCATTTTCAGGAAGGTGCGATGAATGAAAAGTGGCAATTTTTGGCTTTTACCAGTTTTGCAGAAAGTGAAGATGTTTATTTTTTCTTTTATTACTTTTAAAAAGGCGGGGGAGAGTTGTTCAATTTTTTATGTTAAATATATATTAAAACCTTCTATTGTGTTCATTTCCCTTAGGAGACTTGATTCTGACCTCATTTGATCACTTGATGTATATACAGGGATACATTTATGTTCTGCTATGAAACCTCGGCACGGTCAGGCCAAGGAGGCGGCAGCAGGTTCCTACACGAGGCCCACGGCTGCATTAGCAACCCATTGGCGCCCTTCGATTGCTTGGTGGGGGGATTGATGAGAGCAGGGGCACATACACACCAGCAACCGAGCCATGGAAATGCTGCTGCTGCCAATCACTGACCGCTGCTGCATATAAGTGGTTAAACAGCGATGCTCGAAGCTTTTTGTCGATCGCTGTTGTTGCAGGCATATACCGGCTACTTTCACACATCATTTTTTTTTGCTGTCAGGCTCAATCCAGCGAACTTTGTAAAAAAAAAAACGGATCCGTCGCAAATTGTGAAAAACTGATGTGACAGATCAGTTTTTTTTCATCGGATCAGAGAGAGAGAGACGTTATAGCACCGGTGCAGAGGCAAGTAGGGGCGGTATAGCACCTGTGCACAGGCGAGTATGGGCGGTATAGCACCTGTGCACAGGCGAGTAGGGGTGGTATAGCACCGGTGCAGAGGCAAGTAGGGGTGGTATAGCACCTGTGCAGAGGAAAGTAGGGGCGGTATAGCATTTGTGCACAGGCGAGTAGGGGCGGTATAGCACCTGTGCACAGGCGAGTAGGGGCGGTATAGCACCTGTGCAGAGGAAAGTAGGGGCGGTATAGCACCTGTGCACAGGCGAGTAGGGGCGGTATAGCACCTGTGCAGAGGAAAGTAGGGGCGGTATAGCACCTGTGCACAGATGAGTAGGGGCGGTATAGCACCTGTGCAATGATGAGTAGGGGCGGTATAGCACCTGTGCACAGGCGAATAGGGGCGGTATAGCACCTGTGTACAGGTGAGTAGGGGCGGTATAGCACCTGTGCACAGGCGAGTAGGGGCGGTATAGCACCTGTGCACAGGCGAATAGGGGCGGTATAGCACCTGTGTACAGGCGAGTAGGGGCAGTATAGCACCTGTGTACAGGCGAGTAGGGGCGGTATAGCACCTGTGTACAGGCGAGTAGGGGCAGTATAGCGCCTGTGTACAGGCGAGTAGGGGCGGTATATCACCTGTGTACAGGCGAGTAGGGGCGGTATAGCGCCTGTGTACAGGCGAGTAGGGGCGGTATAGCACCAGTGCACAGGAGAGTAGGGGCGGTATAGCGCCTGTGTACAGGCGAGTAGGGGCGGTATAGTACAGGTGAGTAGGGGCGGTATAGCACCTGTGCACAGGCGAGTAGGGGCGGTATGGCACCTGTGCACAGGCGAGTAGGGGCGGTATAGCACCTGTGTACAGGCGAGTAGGGGCGGTATAGCGCCTGTGTACAGGCGAGTAGGGGCGGTATAGTACAGGTGAGTAGGGGCGGTATAGCACCTGTGCACAGGCGAGTAGGGGCGGTATGGCACCTGTGCACAGGCGAGTAGGGGCGGTATAGCACCTGTGTACAGGCGAGTAGGGGCGGTATAGCACCTGTGTACAGGTGAGTAGGGGCGGTATAGCACCTGTGCAATGATGAGTAGGGGCGGTATAGCACCTGTGCACAGGCGAATAGGGGCGGTATAGCACCTGTGTACAGGTGAGTAGGGGCGGTATAGCACCTGTGCACAGGCGAGTAGGGGCGGTATAGCACCTGTGCACAGGCGAATAGGGGCGGTATAGCACCTGTGTACAGGCGAGTAGGGGCAGTATAGCACCTGTGTACAGGCGAGTAGGGGCGGTATAGCACCTGTGTACAGGCGAGTAGGGGCAGTATAGCGCCTGTGTACAGGCGAGTAGGGGCGGTATATCACCTGTGTACAGGCGAGTAGGGGCGGTATAGCGCCTGTGTACAGGCGAGTAGGGGCGGTATAGCACCAGTGCACAGGAGAGTAGGGGCGGTATAGCGCCTGTGTACAGGCGAGTAGGGGCGGTATAGTACAGGTGAGTAGGGGCGGTATAGCACCTGTGCACAGGCGAGTAGGGGCGGTATGGCACCTGTGCACAGGCGAGTAGGGGCGGTATAGCACCTGTGTACAGGCGAGTAGGGGCGGTATAGCGCCTGTGTACAGGCGAGTAGGGGCGGTATAGTACAGGTGAGTAGGGGCGGTATAGCACCTGTGCACAGGCGAGTAGGGGCGGTATGGCACCTGTGCACAGGCGAGTAGGGGCGGTATAGCACCTGTGTACAGGCGAGTAGGGGCGGTATAGCACCTGTGTACAGGCGAATAGGGGCGGTATAGTACAGGTGAGTTAGTTGTTGAATTTATCTAATATCTCTGGAGCTTAATGATGGTTTTAAGGTTCAACTGAATATTTTTGATGAAGGCTGATGCATTTTACTTTTCATAATAATAGTAATAATTTATTAGCACGTTTTTACATATGGAAGTAGTAGTATGGCTGTGTTGGGTGTTTGTCCCCCATTAAAAAAAAACACCATTTTTGTGGGGATCCAATATGCCTGTAAGGCCAGTCTCACACGTCCAGATAATTCCGGTACCGGAAAAATCGGTACCGGAATTATCCGTGCCCGTGTGCTTACGTTGAACATCAGTGTGGCACACGTGCGGCAGCCGTGTGCCGCCCGTGTGCCGACTGAGGACCACATGGACCGTGCATGTGCATGTAATGAATATGCGGCTCCACTCCTATGGGAGTTGGAGCCACATATTCATCACTGTAATGTGCGGCACCACGTGACCGCTCATACAGGACAAGCAGCAACGCTGAGAGGATGTAAGCGCCGAGGGAGCTGGGTAAGTATTTTAATGCCGGTGGGGGGGGGGGGCACTTTATTTTAAAAACAAAAATAAATTAAAAAAAAAGATTATTCATTCCTTCTTTCCAACAAACGCTGCTGGAGAGAAGAAATGAATGGGGCTTCAGCACCACACGCGGGGGGGACAGCGCTTACAGTAGCGCTGTCTCCTGCACGGCACACGGACCCATCGACGCTCAGTGCGCTCCCACGAACACTGACATGTCTCCGTGTTTTCCAAACGGACACATGGTCCGTGAAAACACGCTGACATGTGCAGAGACACATTGATTTTAATGTGTCTACGTGAGTCAGTGTCTCCGGTACGTGAGGAAACTGTCACCGGAGCCACTGACGAGTGAAACCGGCCTTAGAGATCCGGCCAGGGACTATAGCTGGAGAGAAGACTAGTCCTGCTTTCACCCCCAGTGCCTTCTCCCAGCGCTGCTGCAGGTGATTGACAGGTCTTCCCATTGCTCCGCTGTGCCCTCACAACTCAGGACTTCGATTACTGAAAATAGCGCAGTGGCGGCACAAATCCTGGGCAGCAGAGACGTTCCGTCACCTGGAGGGAAGTCTGTCGTTTTATGCATCACAAATGCTAAACAAAGTGTTGCCATATCCATGTCATAGTGAAGCGACCATAATGCTGCTCTAAAGGGAACCTGTTGCATTGTACATGTAGTCCTGCCTGTTATCGAGCAGAACAGCTGGGAACATTAATATATATAGTTTTATGGCAATAGATTCAGTAACACTTGTATTTTACCAATTGAAATCCCTGCTCTTTCACTGCTCAGGAGTCCAGGGGGCGGTCCTCCTTCACTAAGGGACCACCCTCTGGACTCTTAAGCATAACATGAAGATCTATACCATGCTGTCCGCAGATTAGACACCATATTCAATTTGATAGCTTCCCTCTAAATTGGAAAAAAATAAATCCTTTTTTTTGTTTTGATGTTTTATTGTTGATCCTTTCTCTTTTTTCACAGGCCATTCAGTTTAAACCCATGGATCTGGGACGCATGATCAAATTGTTTGAAGGTCCGTTCTCTGTAAGTCGCAGAGTGATTATACTTCTTTCTTCTTACATTCCATTTTTTTCCTATACATACAAATAGTGTAAACAGGACTGAACTTCAGAGTAATGCCGAATCCAACTCATTTAATTAAAGGGATTATCCAGGACTGTGATAATAATAAACTACAGGTCATTAAAGGGTTATTCCCATGGTCACGGATGGATAGTATTGGACAGCGCTTTTGCAGTTAACCGATTATTAAAATTTGCAGACGCTCTTAAGATATTAGCTTTGTTTCTTTTTTATAAAGCTCGTTGCCTGAGATACCGACCACCGCTGCAGTCTAACTTGCAAGCGCAGCGTTGAAGCCAGCGATCATGGCCAGCTTTAAAATGGTGCTTAGGATCTGAATAGAAAAGAATTGTGTAATCGCTGCGCATGTTCTAGTGCCCTGCAGCGGTGGTCGGTCTCCAAGGCAACAATCTGTAAACAAAAGAAAAGTGTTAAGATCGTGAACAGTTGAAAATGTTAATTAGCAGTAAATTGCAAACGTGCTTATTTTTACAAGCTCCATCTATGAAGATAGTAGTATTATCGCGGCTTTCATTTCCTCAAATCCGTACAGTATGTCAGTGGGATCCAGGCATATTAAAAGGTAAATCACCGTTCTTCCTCTTGTTTTGCAGAAGGATTTACTTGAGAGACATATGAAGGCTTTAAAGAAAGTCGGCAAGCATTACTACAACGGCATTGTATCTTTTTAATTCATTATAAAAAAAAATAGATGAATAATAATAAAATGCTCACAAATAAAAAATAAATAAATAATACCCCATCAATCCCTCCATAAATGTCCTTCCTTTCGATTCTATCTCATTTTGCAATTAAAACTGGGAAATATATGTCGATCATCAATGTCCCCCTCCTCTTCATCACTGTCCTGTATCTGGCTGTTAGATAACTGGCTGCAGCAGGAGCCTCCCCCTCTGCCCTCTCTGATAGAAGCCTTTGACATTTCTACCCCTTTGACTTGAAAATTGAACTGATCAGTCGGAGATGAACCCTGTATCCTCTGTTTTTTTGTTCGTTTGTTTCAAGAACAGACATATAAAGCATCTTCAGGCTTAACAGTGGAGACGGGTGAACTCCTCAGTTTATTTTAATTGTAGGTCATTGAAATTTAAATCTACCGACACCTTTATATCTTCTATCTGTTGCTGCACTCCCAAGTAATCAACATGTTTAGTTTATTACAGTAATGAATATGCGTCTCCACCCCTATGGGAGGTGGAGCCGCATATTCATGACTGTAATCGGCGGCCCCACGTGACCGCTCATACAGGAGAAGGTGCGACCAGGAGAGGATGCTGCAAGGGAGCCGGGTGAATATTTTAGTAACAGCGGGGGGCGCACAGTGGGTGGGAGGGGGGTGGTGACAGGGTTCTTTATTTTAAGCACGAGGACCAAAAAAAAAAAAGGATTTTTCATATCTTCTATCCAGCGAACGCTGCTGGAAAGAAGATATGAATGGCCGCTTCAGCACCACGTGGGGGGGACAGCGCTTACAGTAGCGCTATCTCCTGCACGGCACACGGACTGCACACGGACAGCGTCCGTGTGCGGTACGTGTTTTACACGGACCCATTGACTTTAATGGGTCCGTGTAATCCGTGCGCTCCCACGAACACTGACATGTCTCCGTGTTTTGCACACGGACGCACGGTCTGTGAAAACACGCTGACATGTGCAGAGACACATTGATTTCAATGTGTCTACGTGAGTCAGTGTCTCCGGTACGTGAGGAAACTGTCACCTCACGTACCGGAGCCACTGACGTGTGAAACCGGCCTTAACGTTATCATAGTCGTTTGGATTTTCCTTAACATAAAAGGTCCTAAAAGATTTACCCCAAATCATGAAATTATTAAACATTTCTGCAACAAAAATAGAAGACCATAAAGATTTCATAGATCCGGTGTGTGACGTTGTGAAGCTATTCGGGTAAGTGCGCTGTCTACATCCACATTTCGGACTAGTCATTTTTGCCCCCAATTTATCAACGTGCTTTCATCAGATTTATGGCATAAAACACTTTTTTTTTTAACCCCTTCATGACCGGGGGATTTTTCGTTTTTCCGTGTTCATTTTTTGCTCCCCTCCTTCCCAGAGCCATAACTTTTTTATTTTTCCGTCAATTTGGCCATGTGAGGGCTTATTTTTTGCGGGACGAGTTGTACTTTTTGAACGACATTATTGGTTTTAGCATGTCGTGTACTAGAAAACGGGGAAAAAAATTCCAAGTGCGGTGAAATTGCAAAAAAAGTGCAATCCCACATTGGTTTTTTGTTTGGCTTTTTTGCTAGGTTCACTAAATGCTAAAAATGACCTGCCATTATGATTCTCCAGGTCAGTACGAGAAAAAAAATTCCAAACTTTGCTAAAAAAAAAAAAAAAAACTTTGCGCCATTTTCCGATACTCGTAGCGTCTCCATTTTTCATGATCTGGGGTCGGTTGAGGGCTTATTTTTTGCGTGCCGAGATGACGTTTTTAATGATAGCATTTCAGTGCAGATACATTCTTTTGATCGCCCGTTATTGCATTTTAATGCAATGTCGCGGCGACCAAAAAAACGTAATTCTGGCATTTCGAATTTTTTTCCCGCTACGCTGTTTAGCGATCAGGTTAATACTTTTTTTTAATTGATAGATCGGGCGATTCTGAGCGCGGCGATACCAAATATGCGTAGATTTGATATTTTTTTTATTGATTTATTTTGATTGGGGCGAAAGGGGGGTGATTTAAACTTTTATGTTTTTTTTTATTTTTTTCACATTTTTTTAAACCTTTTTTTTTTAACTTTTGCCATGCTTCAATAGCCTCCATGGGAGGCTAGAAGCAGGCACAGCGCGATCGGCTCTGCTACATAGCAGCGATCTGCTGATCGCTGCTATGTAGCAGAAATGGAGGTGTGCTGTGAGCGCCGACCACAGGGTGGCGCTCACAGCTACCGGCGATCAGTAACCATAGAGGTCTCTAGGACCTCTATGGTTACCATCCAGACGCATCGCCGACCCCCGATCATGTGACGGGGGTCGGCGATGACGTCATTTCCGGCCGCCCGGCCGGAAGCGGTAGTTAAATGCCGCTGTCTGCGTTTGACAGTGGCATTTAACTAGTTAATAGGTGCGGGCAGATCGCGATTCTGCCTGCGCCTATTACGGGCACATGTCAGCTGTTCAAAACAGCTGACGTGTCCCGGCTTTGATGCGAGCTCACCGCGGAGCCCTGCATCAAAGCAGGGGAGCCGGCATCGGACGGTATAGTACGTCCGATGCCGGTAAGGGGTTAAAGTTGCAACTTTTTTTGCACAATTCAAAATTGTGCAACGTTTCCAGTTCTGATGCCAGGTCTGCCAAAGTGGCGCTGCATGAGCGATGTGGCGATGCCCTCTCTCGACAAATTCTTCAACACGTACTGGAGTAACATTCATGGCGAGGATGCAATTAATTACGCATCTTTCTCCACCTCGCCTCTTCATTCAGACTAGCGTGTACAACACCAACATTAATGAATCCAGCCCATTGTCTTCTATGGGGATGTCCAGGGTAACAAAAAGTTCTGATGTATAATTTCTTTGCTATAAACAGCGCCACTCTTGTCAATGGGCCGCATTTGGTATTGCAGCTGAACTCCATGTAAACCAAAGACTTACTTGCTACTTTTTGGAGGGATATTCAAAAACAGGATAACCCCCCCCCCCCCCCCTCCACCTCTTCTCATGATTTATGTCATGTATAACGAAGACTTTCTTCTGCAGTATAGGGAACACAAGACCTGGTTTTATTGGATACATTTCCAAAAATCAGAAGATTTATCGAGATTCAGAATGAGACGATACATATCTGCAAACTGCTGCACGTTTTTGCGCATTTTTGAAATGCAAGTGACCTATCTTATATCATGGGTGCCTAAAATCTGCAACATCACAAACACACCAAAAACCTCATCATGGGAACATAGCCAGGACTTGTTGAGCTCCATGCTCTATACTTCAGGGGTGTCAAACTGCATTGCTCGAGGGCTGAAAACAGGTCATGTTTTCAGGATTTCCTTGTACTGCACAGGTGATAATTTAATAACCTACACAAATAATGAGTTGGTGATTAAAATCCTGTCAGCAGAATTTTGCTATGTAATCTGAAGGCAACATGAGGTAGTGGCTTAGACCCTGATTTCATCGATGTGTCACTTATTAGGATGTGTGCTCTTATTTCCATACAATGAATGTTTTATCACCAGGACATTATTGCTGCACAGACCAGGTGCCAAGTGGTCCGACCACACACTCTGCTCTGATAAGCAGCTCACTGTCAATAGACAATGTACACAGAAAGTGGTGGTGTGGGCAGGGGAGCATTCTTTGCTCTGCTACATCTACACATCATTGTGTATTAATTGATGCACTCAATAAACTAAGCGACTGCTGAGAGTGCTGCACTCAGACGAGGTAGCAAAAACCTGGTGACAAATTCACTTTAAAGCTGATCTGTCACTAAATTTCAAAATAAAATCTGCATACATTAATAAATAGATGTATTAGACCCAATGAGGCTGGTGTACTTACTTTGAAAATTCATGTTAAAAATCCTGTTATTAGGATGAGCATTTTATGAGTCCAGCTAAGGAGTGAGAGAGCTCATGAGTCCAAGTGTATTCAGTCTCTGCCCACTGAGCCCAACTGAAAGCCACAGCTTGTACTGAGCGGTGTGAGGTCTCAGCTGCAGCAGGACACTGAGGATTTGTCAATCAGGCTAAGTGTGTGGAGATTCGGTATCAGGGAGGAGGGACACTGAGGAGCTGACAATCAGGCTAAGTGTGAGGAGATTCGGCATCAGGGAGGAGGGACACTGAGGAGCTGACAATCAGGCTAAGTGTGTGGAGATTCAGTATCAGGGAGGAGGGACACTGAGGAGCTGACAATCAGGCTAAGTGTGAGGAGATTCGGTATCAGGGAGGAGGGACACTGAGGAGCTGACAATCAGGCTAAGTGTGTGGAGATTCAGTATCAGGGAGGAGGGACACTGAGGAGCTGACAATCAGGCTAAGTGTGTGGAGATTCAGTATCAGGGAGGAGGGACACTGAGGAGCTGACAATCAGGCTAAGTGTGTGGAGATTCGGTATCAGGGAGGAGGGACACTGAGGAGCTGACAATCAGGCTAAGTGTGTGGAGATTCAGTATCAGGGAGGAGGGACACTGAGGAGCTGTCAATCAGGCTAAGTGTGAGGAGATTCGGTATCAGGGAGGAGGGACACTGAGGAGCTGTCAATCAGGCTAAGTGTGAGGAGATTCGGTATCAGGGAGGAGGGACACTGAGGAGCTGACAATCAGGCTAAGTGTGTGGAGATTCAGTATCAGGGAGGAGGGACACTGAGGAGCTGTCAATCAGGCTAAGTGTGAGGAGATTCGGTATCAGGGAGGAGGGACACTGAGGAGCTGACAATCAGGCTAAGTGTGTGGAGATTCGGTATCAGGGAGGAGAGACACTGAGGAGCTGACAATCAGGCTAAGTGTGTGGAGATTCGGCATCAGGGAGGAGGGACACTGAGGAGCTGTCAATCAGGCTAAGTGTGTGGAGATTCGGTATCAGGGAGGAGAGACACTGAGGAGCTGACAATCAGGCTAAGTGTGTGGAGATTCGGCATCAGGGAGGAGGGACACTGAGGAGCTGTCAATCAGGCTAAGTGTGTGGAGATTCGGTATCAGGGAGGAGAGACACTGAGGAGCTGACAATCAGGCTAAGTGTGTGGAGATTTGGCATCAGGGAGGAGGGACACTGAGGAGCTGTCAATCAGGCTAAGTGTGTGGAGATTCGGTATCAGGGAGGAGAGACACTGAGGAGCTGACAATCAGGCTAAGTGTGAGGAGATTTGGCATCAGGGAGGAGGGACACTGAGGAGCGACAATCAGGCTAAGTGTGAGGAGATTCGGCATCAGGGAGGAGGGACACTGAGGAGCTGTCAATCAGGCTAAGTGTGTGGAGATTCAGTATCAGGGAGGAGGGACACTGAGGAGCTGACAATCAGGCTAAGTGTGTGGAGATTCAGTATCAGGGAGGAGGGACACTGAGGAGCTGACAATCAGGCTAAGCGTGTGGAGATTCGGTATCAGGGAGTGGGGAACAGCGAGGAGCTGACAATCAGGCTAAGTGTGTGGAGATTCGGCACCAGGGAGGAGGGACACTGAGGAGCTGACAATCAGGCTAAGTGTGTGGAGATTTGGCACCAGGGAGGAGGGACACTGAGGAGCTGTCAATCAGGCTAAGTGTGTGGAGATTCGGCATCAGGGAGTGGGGAACAGCGAGGAGCTGACAATCAGGCTAAGTGTGTGGAGATTTGGCACCAGGGAGGAGGGACACTGAAGAATTGTCAAAAAGTTTAGAAGGGCAGCAGCAGTGAGGAGGGCCACTGAGGAGCTGACAGCAGCAGGAAGGAGAAACATTGAGGATATGTCAATCTTGCCTGGCAAACTAAGATTGAATTGAACTTTGATAAAGGGATTATACAGCCATTTTGACATGAATTATCATAGTAAGTACACCAGCCTAATCAGGTCTATTCAATAATTTATGCTGTTGTTTATTGTGAAATCTGGTGACAGGTCCATTGGTCTACGATTATTAACTTAAGATTGTCATTGGATGGAAAGTTTTTGGCAGATTGAGATAACACAACCTCCTGACTTGTCTTGTCACAACCATCTATTATGTCCTCCTTGTCTCGTCTTGTGCCTGTAGCCTTCCTTTCCTGAAAGAGAAGATGTCAGATGAAGTCTTGTATGCACAAACCGTGGCAGAGTCACTATCCCAGCTAGGTGAGTTGTACCATATTGCCACATTAAATTAAAGGGTTTATCCATACTTTTCCATTTGATGTCCTAGCCCAAGGATAGGCCATCGATATTAGATGAAAGGAGGACACATCAGCAGTTTAAAGCGGCAGCGGCGCTCGTGGAAGTGTTGCAGCCGTCAGATGTTTACATTGGATTCTGACCACTTTGTACTTCCCTGGATCGTACTCTTCGTTGCAGCAGAGCAAGATATTGCAGCATTGTCCCATTTACTTGAATGCAACAACAATGGATGTATCACAAGAATAGACCATCAATTTTTTAAAAAAATATTTCCAATCAGGGTAACATCCTAATACAAAGTATTTTAACCCCTTGGTGACAGATGGCATACATGTACGGTGAGTGTGTGCCCTACATGTATGGAGTGAGCCCAGGACCTGAGCTTATACCATATGTATCATATACTGCAGATGTCAGCAGTGTTGTACAGCTGGCACTGAACAGGATTCTGCGGTGATCCGAGTAAGCTCTGATCACCGCAGTTTAATCCCTCAGAAACCAATTGTGACAGCGGTATTTGACCCCAGGTTTAATTTTTGCACTTTTGTTGTTTTCCTCCTCTTCTTTTAAAAGTCCCATCTTTATGTGTCCATGCCCGTGTGTGCTGTGTATGGGAGACATCATAGCAGCTAGTCTTCAACCACCAGCTCAGAGACAACTGAAGATTAGGGAGAGGAGAATAAACTAGTGAGAAGTGCAGTATACGAGTCACGCAATGGCCAGAAACATCATCATTTCTCATATACACACAGATGACAACCTATTCTGATTAATATCACAGGTACGGCGTAAATAAAATGCTCCATGCTGATACGAATGGTACAATTTCTCCGGCCTCTTCAGCTCATCCAACACATACGGTTTTGGGCGCGGAAGGGTTAAACAAACATATTATTGTATTAATTTGATAATTAGCTGAACTGCAGGTTTTAATCTCCACTTTCTTTCCTCCAGGTTGTCTGATGCGGGTGCCAAGTTCTCAAGTCAGAATACAGATTTGCAATTCAGTTGCCAATTTTTACAGCCCACAGTCTACTAAGCTGCCAACGGATGGTAAATTATTTGATGTTTGCTAATTAATATTTTTATTAAAATAAACCCGAAAAAGTGAGTTTTTCTTGAATGAAGTGTAGTTTGTACAGGCTTATCTTTCAAGGATAACTATTTGATGACCCTCCACTATATGCCCCTTACGATATGGCCTGATAGCCTAAAAGGAGAGTGAAGGATTTTGTATACCCATCTTCATTTTTTTTTTATCCACAAAGTGTGGATCCAATTACATAAAATCTCATCCACAATGCTGCTGCTGTAATATACAGCAGATTTACAAACCAGGCCACAGTTCCCTCTACCTGCCGGCATCCTCTGCCATGCTTTTGATAAATGGCTTTATTGCAACATCATGGTTATGGCGAGGCGCACACGTGACATCAAGTCTGCTAATTAGAAGAGGTGCCGGGAATTCTGGCATGTACGATGAGGTTCGCAGGACTCTGGTCCACGTTTCATCGACTACCAAGGAGCTAGTAAATCATTTTACTCAGCAATTGGTAAATCACCAATTGGTAAAATGGCCAATTAATAAAATATATTAAGTTATATACATATGTTACATTTCTTGACAGGCTTTCAACCAACAAGTGTCACCTACAAGTTACAGATGGCTGAAGTGGGAGGATTGGCGGAAACCCTCGTTTTGTCTTTGGCAATAGTGGAGAACAACTTACAAGAGAAGTTAGCGCTTCTGAAAGTACTACAGCTCTTATCAAGCACCACCGGTACATATACTGCACCTATACACCGTCCGTTTTGTTAAATAGGTTATATTTGGTTTTAAAGGGGGTCTTCTAATAGGACCCTAATCTCTTGAAGACATTTGGCGTACCTATACGTCATGGTCAGATAAAGGTTCCCAACTGATGACGTATAGGTACGTCATGGCGATCGTGTGCGACACAGGAGCTGTGGCCGTGCGATCACTCCAAGAGCTCTGCTTACATGATAGACGAGACCCGGCTCACACAGCCAGGAGTGGTACCTGCACCACCACCAGCTGTTTAACCTCCTAAATGCCGCAATCGATATCAATCATACCATCTAGGAGGTTTGGAGAGGAAGTGGGTTCCCTCCCCTGTCCAATCAGCGCCCCCACAATGTACCGTAATTGCCCGAGCTGTGGACGCTGTCTTAGCTATAGTGAAATGGCGCCCCTTCACTTCCGAGTCCTGCCATGCACCAAAACAGGAGTTTTCCCCCCATTGATATAGTATAGGTGTACTCAGGAGAAATTGCACAACATAACATATTGCACTGTCCATTTTCTTCTGTTACCCATGTGTAAATGCCAAACTTGAGGCTACAGCAACATTTGTCTGGGAAAAAAGTTAAATTTAATTTTTTTTCCTTCCACATTGCTTTAATTGCTGTGAAGCACCCCAAAAGTTAATAAACTTCCTGAATATGGTTTTGAGCACTTTGAGTTTTTAGAATAGTGTAACTTTTGAGTATTTTCTGTCACATAGGCCCCTCAAAGTCACTTCAAAAGTAACGTGGTCCCTAAAAAAAAATGGTTTTGTAATTTTTGTTGGAAAAATGAGAAGTTGCTGATGAACTTTTAATCCTTCTAACAGAGTAAAATTATATTTAAAAAATGATGCTGATGTAAACTAGACACGTAGTAAATGTTATTTATTAACTATTTTGTGTGATATAACTATCTGATATAGGGGCATAAAATTAAAAGTTTGAAAATTGCTAAATTTTCTAAATTTTTGACCAAATTCTGATATTTTCACAAATAAACACAAAAAACATCTACCTAAATTTACCAGTAACATAAAGTGCAATAAGTCACGAAAAAAGAGTTCCAGAGTAATTACCACATAAGGTGACACTGGTCAGAATTGTAAAATTTGGCCAGGTCAGGATGGTAAAAATTGGCTCGGTGGTGAAGGGGGATGACATTAGTGGGCAATCCTTTGTTTGATTGGTCGAGTCACATTCATTTAAAGGCACTTTCACTCTGGCCAATTCAGAAGTATTAATACAATTGCTTTTGATATTCCTAATATTCAGAGAACTGTAAGCTGATGGCCCGAGCTCATGCCGCCCGCAGAATATGCTCCCGGCTCAATGACGCAGATCCCTCGGGACAACTTCTTTTCCGTTCCTCTGAGATCTTATGGAACCTACTGGAAAATGGGCCAAAGGAAGAAGTCATTAATCAGCTCAGCAACATCGAATGCATCTAGTAAGTGCTGTTAATATCCTAAATTCAGAAGTTTTAAGACTTTGAGCTAGTCTTACCCGAAATGTGGAGTTTAGTTATTGTACCTATTGATATCATCCATATCTAACTAGTTCCATGTCCAGAACATTTAAGGGGTAGTCCGATCTTATAATATCTTGCTATATTCCGGGGGTAGATGTGGCTCGCCCCCACGTAAGGGCAATGGGGTACTCGGTACCGGGTCCTTCAGTTCCCTCAGCGAGGATGTCACGGTGGCCCGACCCGGACCGTGGCCCTATGAGGGGCGCCTAATAAAAGGCAGAGTTTGTAGATGATGGTAGTGTTCGTGACGCCACCTGTGGTATTCGTCAGGGTGACTTACGCTGCTTAGGGGTCCGCTGGGGTAATGGAATGGCAGCTAGATGGTATACCTTCCCACAGGTGAAGTATGTCCCCAGGGCTTCCCAAAAGTCTAGATGGTGATGGTGGATGGTGCAAGGCGCGGTGAATAACGAGGACACAATGGGTGCAGTCTCTTTACCTTTACTGAAGGCTTCAGCATCCACAGTCCAGGGTGCCGGATGACGGGGTAGGCAGAGTCCGGCCGGTCTGATGGCAATTCCAGAGTCCCCTTATCCAGGTGGAAATCAGTAGCCTTCCCCTTGCGCACAGTAACGTAGTAGGTCCCTACTTGCATTAGCTACCATAAGGTCCTCACTGTTGTTACTTCTCTCTCTCTGTCCCCCAGATGGATAGGACAATACCCGTATGATAGTGGTGGCCTGAGGCTATTTTATAGGGACCCTAGTGTTGCCCCTCCTCCGCGTTGCCACCTTGTCTGCTTAGGTGTTTAGGTCGGACAGCCAACTTGGAATTGACTGCCCTGCCGGTCTCTAAAGTAAAGCGTAGAGTCTATTACTCCCTCGGTGTTCCGGCCACCGGATCTGCGCTTCAGATGGACGCAGCCTGCTTCTAGCTGGTCTCCCACTGATGTTTCACTCCTGTTGCAATGACTTCTGTGCTCACTCACTACGGCACACTTCCTTTTGTGTCCTTTCTTCCGCATGGCTTGCAGGCGCAGCTCCGTGTCCTTCTTTCCTACTGAGCCGCTGATGTTCTTTCCTTTTTCCTCTGTCTGCCTGACAGGAATTCCCTGGGCCGAGCCCAGTCTGCTTCTCTCCTTCTCCTTCCGACTCTCCCTTCCACTGACTGTCTCCTTCTCCCTCCAGTCAGCTTCTGTCTCTGCCTAACTTCCTAACCAACCCACCAGTTTTACCCCATATGAGGAGTGGCCTAGTGAACAGAACCCTTTGCTCCCCCTGGTGGACTGGAGTGTGAAGTGTGTGTGTGGCTGTGATACCTGGCAGGGTGAACTCCTTTGGTGCCATCAGACGTAACATCGCTCCCCCTGGTGGAAGAACGAAATTACCGCAACAACCACGACTCTGGGGCGCTGCATATGCCATCGCATTATAATTTTTGGGGATGACAACATCCTGACAGTAGAGGGATTGGGGTCTCTACTTTCCTCCTACACAGCAGATGTTCTTTTCTATCCACGATATGGGGAAATGCAAGTGAGTAGGGAAGTGGTGTAGTGCCCTCTATAGGAGGGGGTGAGAAAGTTCGCAGTGCAGGAGAAAAGCAAAAGTGACCTTGTCTTGCCGGGTATCACTCACAAAGTTATCCTAGTGATCTAAGGAATACACCTTTAAAGAGGAGCTGTCAGCAGGTCAAAAGTGGTCTGTTTTTGCTTCTATTTTACTCTGGACGCTTCACTAAGTTTTCCATTGTTTGTATTTTTTTTTGTTTAAATCAGCCATATGGTTCCAGAGATATGGGCCTTTTAATTTACTGCTAATTTTTATGCACTTTACAAGGAGGCGATGCTCAGCGATTAATTATACTGAGCAAACACTTAGATCGGAGGCATTGCACTTTTTTTTCAGCAGTTTATTTTCAGCAATTTTATTTTATGTCACTTTTATTCCTGCTATTGACTTTACTTGTTTATAATATGTTACTGCATTTTATCTTTGCCATGTTCACATAGGCAGCACTTACCTGTTTGGCGATCATTTGTGCTCGTTTTGCACTCCTCTACATGGTAACCTTTCCTCCGTAATTTCTTGCCTAGCAGTTCTCTTGTAATAATTTCTACTATATGAGATTTGTTTAATAAAGGTTTAATTCTTTTGGAGTTTACTCCATGGTGGTGGTTCATTCCCCTCCGATCTAAGTGTTTTCTGTATGCATGAGTTTTTTTTATCCTAACTTTTTTACCCTTGGGATTTTTTTGCATTAAAAACTAATTATGCAGAGCAGCCTGAAGACACGCCCCAGAGGAACCTGTGAGCCACCCACCCCCTCATAAAGAGCAGAAAAACTAGCAAATAAAAAGGCCCATATTTCTAGAACCGTATGGCGGATTTTAAAAAAAACAAACGTATTACTTAGGGGAACAGCGGGAATAAAATAAGAACAAGAACTGCCCACTTTTGACATAGTGACAGGTTGCCTTTAAACGTTTGGTGCTAGTTTAATAAAGAAGTTATCGAAATGCAATGACTAAACTCCAGATTATTTCTAAGAGCTGCAGCAACAAATTATCACTGCGGCTCCTCATTCTGAGGATGAGCCCCCAGGGGATCCAGCAGTCAGAATCCCACCAACCAGGTAACCTCTACTCCCAACCAATACCTCTAGAATGATCTGATCACCATGTATTTGAACCTTCTTCTAGTGCACTGAAAGATTCTTTTGTACGCCTACTCACAAATGGGTGCAGACATCATGATCGACAGCTAAGAAATGATCTTCTGGTAATCGCCACACTGATCGCAGAGAACAGTCGCCCTCCGATGATCGTAAGTAGAAGCTGCTGGGGAGGTTGTTGGTCAATACTTTCCTAATTTCTCCAGAATATGACATCTGATGGAACAAATGCCACATTGTACTAAGCTCAAAAGAAAATACTGTTAATTTGATCCTGTCATGTGAAAAAACGCTATTAACCTGCAGATATGGGGTAAATCCGCAGGTTAATAGCATTCTGAAGGTGCACTGACACCACACTGAAAACCCCGCTGCCAGGAGGAGATAAACTTTATTCCTCCCGACAGCTGCCGGCTTTCAGTCATAGAGGTGTGTCTTTAGTCACTGCTCAGTATATAGTGAGCAGCAGCTGTTACCATGCCCCTGGCACTGACTGACAGCTGGCTCTGTACTGATGCACTACTTATCCAACTGTCAGTCAGTGTCAGAGTGCGGTTACAGCCGCCGGCTTTCAGTCATAGAGGTGTGTCTTTAGTCACCGCTCAGTATATAGTGAGCGGCGGCTGTAAACATACCCCTGGCACTGACTGACAGCTGGCTCTGTACTGATGCACTACTTATCCAACTGTCAGTCAGTGTCAGAGTGCGGTTACAGCCGCCGGCTTTCAGTCATAGAGGTGTGTCTTTAGTCACCGCTCAGTATATAGTGAGCGGCGGCTGTAAACATGCCCCTGGCACTGACTGACAGCTGGCTCTGTACTGATGCACTACTTATCCAACTGTCAAGTCAGTCTCAGAGTGCGGTTACAGCCGCCGCTCACTGTGCACTGAGCGGTGACTGAAGCTGCATCGGCCACTCCTCTATGACTGAAAGCCGGCGGCTAAGTTCATCTTGGACTGCAGGAAAGGAGACATTATCAGGTTGCTGGAGGCTACTAGAAGCCAGGAGAGGACCATGGCCTCTGATGTGCGACATGACATCCCAGAGGGGAGAGGAGCAGCTCCAGCATCACACTGAATTGTAGGTACAGTGAGGATGGGAAACAACACTATTAATGCTATCTTTATTGTTTCTGAAGGCACGGCCATTAGGATAATTTTTTATCTCCTCGGAGTACCCCTTTAATTTGATAATAATATACACAAATTTGCATAGTAATTTAAAGTAAAGTTAGTGTGAATCGATTTGCACGACCCTGACCATCTGATATAACAGTGGCCTGTGACTGCTGATCTGGAGATCTACCTCCTACCTGATGTCATCCATGGCTCGTTTTTCGATTTGTTGGCCTGGCACAATGTCACAAATACGTCACAGGCCGGCTAATCAAAAGAGGAGCCATGGATGCCTTTAGGGAAGAAGCAGTTCTCCTGCCCCCTTCCAGCAGCCACAGACCACTGTCGTGGCCGACGGTCTAGGTTAATTCGTTCTAACGCTAATAATTATATGTCTTTTTATTGTGGGGTTTTTTGTATTTTTTTAGGAAAGTGGATTTGCGAAGCAGCTGATATTATTTGCAACATTCTCAGAAGGTGGGTAGATTAATAATTATAGCCTTTCTTTATAAGGGAAATGTATGATCAGAAAATGAACGATTAAACTATTATTTAACTGAAGTTTTTATGGTATATATTTCTATATTTATTTTTTTTACAAATTTTTGCTGTATTTATTTATTTTCTTACATTTTCATATTATAACTATTAAAAAAATCCAGAATCTTAAAATTTTAATTTTACACTCTAAGGATAATATTAGAATGATATTCCCTGTTCTGTCACTTCTTGGCAAGCAGTTCGTTATCATCACAAGCAGAATTACTACAAAAGGTTTCATCCCTATATAGATAAATAAGATCCAACATTTACAATAGGTGATGGTCACAGCTCACCTCCTCACTCTCCCTGCACGGTGAACTCTGCACAGGTGAATGAGCTTGCCCACAACACCTTTCCATAGATGTCAATGAGTCAGATCCTGTCTATTGTGGTCTATGTGTACACTGTGTGGCCAATGTGAACACTTTTATCTAGCTGAATGTTAAATAATACCTCTAATATAAACTGAGTGTCCAATGCAGACGCCCCTTTTAAAGGGTTATTATTCCCATCTTTATAAATGGGTATTATCGGATAGTGCTTGTAAATACAATCAATTTTGCAATTCACTGCTTATGAAAAATTTCAGGCATTCTTTTCTTTTGTTTACAGCTTGTTGCCTAGGAGACCGACCATCACTGCCAGACAACAGAACATGCGCAGTGCTTACAAACTCTTTTCTCTTGTGCTTGTAAGCGCTTACTGTTCCCTCCAACTTCAGCGCAGTACTTACAAGCCAGACAGCAGCGGTGGTCAGTATCCTAGGCAACGGGCTACAAACAAACGAATAGTGTTACAATCTCATGAACGGTTGCAAATTTTAAAAAGCAGTAAATTACAAAAGTGGTTGTTTTTGCGAGCACTATTCAACAATATCACTCTATGAAGATGGGAATATCCCTTTAAGAAAATACTAAAGCAAATGTCAGATCAGCCCAGTATGTGAACTTTCCGAATCTCCACACAGTTACGTAGAACTTTCTGATATTTGACATTATTCTATTTCTCCTCCTGGGGACCATGGACTCTTACAGTTTGATTTTTCTTTCTCCAGTTAAGAGCCATAACCCATTAGTGAAAAGTCTAAAACTTTTACACAACCATGAAGACTTCGAGATGAAGAAACTGCTTTTCAACATGTTGGTGGTGTTATCTAAGGATCTGTCAACAGTTCAGGTAAAGAATGCCTATAACAGTAAATCAGGCCAATAGATTGCCCGCATACGTTCTTTCATCAGATATTATTTAAAGGGGACCTGTCACTTGCCATAAGTAGGGTGTAAATGCCGCCGTTCTCCTGAATCCGGCGTTGTTTTTCTTTTGATCCTGCGCCTCTCCGATCCTGAAATACGGTCCTATCTTCCTGGTTATTTTATCGGAGTGGGCGTGGTCTTCAGCTTTTCTCAGTGGGCGTCTTCATGATGACCACACCCACTTGGCTAACAAGACTAGATTTATATACAGGGAAGAAGGGGCCATATCTCAGCAACAGAGAGGAGCATGAACAAAATAAAAACATCGTCGGATTCAGGAGAACAGCGGCAATTACATCAGATAATAAATATATATATTTATGGCAAGTGACAGGTTGTTTTTAATTCACTAATCTGAATATTATTTTTATGTATCCTGTATAGCTGCTCTGTGATGGAAAAGTGGTCTTAGCCCTTTTTAACTATGTCAAAGCAAACGAAAAGCATGGAGTCCACGACTGGCCGGCTGCCCGTTATGAAGACTTACAGCTGCACGCCATCGCTACCTTGTGCTCTATGGCGCCTCTGCTGGTGGAGGACTATATCACCTGTCAGGGAAACACACGCATTCTTCTCTTCCTGGAGTGGTGCTGCACCCAAGGTCAGTCTGTTTTTTTATGTCTCCAGGACTTTTTTACTATACTTTTTCCTTGCAGGATATTTCAGATTTATCATTGCTCGATGCAATTCGGTCTCATTTTCATTGCAGATTTTTCCATTTGCAATGCATAGGGTGAAATCCTGCACACAATCGTCATGTACCCCATGCGGACTTGGGTGCAGATATGCTGCAGAATACAGCATCAGCTAAGTGAATGAGATTTTATCACATCTCATCTACACGTTGCAGAAAAGTTACGTGCGTTAAACCTACACTATGTACGTTTTTGATTCAGCATTCACAATGTAAAGGATGTGTAGTACATCGGCTACTAATGGTGTATTCACACAATTTATTACGTGAATTTGGAAGCTGATTCCACTCAAAAATCCATATAAAAACCCACTTAAAATAAGATTATTGTTTCTTCCCATGGAAAAACACGCCTTTAGTGCTTTTTTTTCCCATGTGTTTTTTCAGCATTGACAAAGAAGCAAACACTTGAGGCTTTTCTGATTAAAAATGCTGCAAATTTGACTACTGAATAAAAATATAGCAAAAAAATGAGTAAAAAAAAATATTGTTTCATGCATTTAAGCATTTTTTATGTACTTTTTTTTCTTCAACCTGAAAAATCTATAAAAATTCCTTTAAGGTATGTGCCCACGGCATATTTTCAGCTTGAAAAAGCGCCCCCTAAAATGAACAAAGTGCACAGCAATGTAAAAACGACTTTGCTGTGCACACAGTTTTTTTTTATATGCCACTTCTATTAACCACTTCAGGGTTCGGAAACCGTGAAGCTGATAAAAGAAATTACTTGCTTCTCTATACTTAAAAATCTAGAGTATATTGGAAGCAGATTGCTGGGGGGTCGGGTTCTAAGACCCCCAATCCATCGCTCAGACCCTAGTCCCCCTGTCCTCCTTCCACGTGACATGTGCAGTACAGTAGACAAGAGTGCACAGCCCCTGTCCGAGCACACACAGCGGCGGACTGATGCGCTTCCGCCTGTTGAGCTACTCGCTTCTCTGTGGACGATTTTTGAGCCATTGATGAGGATCTCAGTACATGGACCCCCACCAATCAGGTGCTCAAATATTAAAAAAAGTTATTAAAGGTTTAAAAAAAGCACGTAGAGATAACGTAGAGACTGCTGTGCGCCAGGAGTATCCCAAGAAGACAAGAAATTCCAGCAGCAGGAGATTGTCGTAAAATCCAATGATTTATTACAAAAATATACAAATGTCAAGTACAACCAAAACCCACCACCACAGTTAAAAAAATAAAAAAATGCGGGCAAACGCATTTCATACGCATGTCCTTAATCATTGCACCAACATTCTGATGATTAAGCACATGCGTCCGGAACACGTTTGCCCGACATTCTTGTGGTGGTCGGTTTTGGTTGTACTTGACATTTGTATATTTCTCCTTCGCCTCATTGGGGGACACAGGACCATGGGTTATGCTGCTGTCACTAGGAGGCTGACACTAAGCTGAGACAAAAAAAGGTTAGCTCCTCCCCTGCAGTATACACCCTCATGCTGGATTCCAGAGACCCAGTTTAAGCTTAGTGTCCGTAGGAGGCACACTGATTTTTAATCCTCATGGATTTTCTTTTTCTTCTCTTTTTTTCTTTTTTTTTTCCTTTTCAATCTATTCCGGACGAAGGGGGCGACGGATTCTTCTAAGGTCCGATCTCCCCCGAACCAACAACAGGCGAGCACGGGAGTTTCACCTCACCGTATCCTCTCCTGCGACGTGGGAGCCACTGCCTGAGCTGACCTTTTTTGGGCGACGGTTTCTCCCCTTAAAGGGCCCCGATCTCCCCCTTTTTTTTTTTTTATACAGACGAGCACTGGTGTTTTACCTCCAGTATCCTCCTCTGCAGCCAGGCTTTTTGTATGCCGGACTTCTGCCCTGTCCACCAGGTTTACCCTCGGCTGTACAGAGGCCTTTTTCCCTGTGGCGTCCGTGCAGACCACACTGCATCACCAATGCTCTGCGTGACTCAGGTGGTGGACGGTTCCTCTCCATCCCCCATCTGGGGCCGGTGGATAGAGGCTTCCCAACCCCTGCACCGTCCCTATTCCAAGGCACCCTCTCACCTCCATGATCAGGGTAAGTGTCCTGTGTGGGGATTGGGGGTGGTCGCCGGCGGTTCGGGGGGCTCCTCAAACCTGTGGCACTGATACCGCTCATTGGGGGACAGTGTCCCCGTTTTTTTGTTTTTTTTTCCGGCACTTGCGGCCGCGCGCCGGGCCGAGGCCGCAAATTTAGCCCCTGGCTTCGGCCTAGCCGCTGGTCGCCGTCGTTAGGCTCCGCCCACTCCTGCGCGTCACAGCGGCGCCGCCCCCCGGTCCTGGCGCTTCTCGCAGCCGCCGAGATCTCTCTCCTGATCTCGGCGGCCATCTTGGTCCCTCACTGCAGCGCCGCAGCTCCTGCCCGTCGCATCTCCGGTGTGTCACAGCGCCCACGTGCAGCCGGCTTTCTCTTCTCAGAGGGGAATTCTTCGCAGTTCGTCTTCCCTGGACAGCGGGACACAGGACCGGGGTAAGGAGACATCGTTAGCTCTCCTCTGCAGCGCCGCCCTCTCAGGCTCGGTTACAATTTAAAGACCCTGTAGTTTTTTTGCATTAGAATCATGTCGCAGTCAAGGTCTAAAAAATCCTCTAAGGTGCATACGACCTTTTTTTCTGCGTGTACCACCTGCCAGGCCCCACTTCCCAGGCCTCAAAGTTCTCCCCTCTGCTCTGCCTGCGATGCTCCATGTGCCCAGGAGCCCTCCACCGCCACCGACTCCGGCGTACCTAGTCCCCCCCCGTGGGTTGCCTCGCTTTCACAGTCCGTGGATTTTTTAGCTAACGCCATCAAATCCATTTAAAATCCTCCCGGGGAACGAGGTAATCCGTTACAGGTGTTAAGAGATCCCTCCATAGCAGGGGAATCGTCGGCCAGCAGGGGCCGCTCTCCTCTTAAAGAGGCACGGTCATCCAGAAAACGGATCCGTACTACCTCTCCTGAGCGTTCACCTCGCCGCTCAGACTCTGGCAGTTCCACCTCTCGCTCTCCCTCTTTGGGGGCTCGCAGCGTTCACGGCTCTGAACATGAGTCCGAGATATCTTTGGACCCGGAGGCTCCGGAGTTCAGAGCTACGGTTGACTCCCTCATTGTAGCAGTCAATCACGCACTTAAGGTGGATGACGACTCTAATTCCGCTCCGGAACACGCGGTCTCCTTTTCCAGAACCAAACGTTCCCACAAATCTTTTGCCTCTCATCCAGCCTTCCTGGATATAGTCAGGCGTCACAGGGAGCGCCCAGACAAGCGCTTCACGGGTAAGAAGGACTTGGTTTCCAAGTACCCCTTCTCAGCTGATCTCTTTCTCAGCTGATCTCGTGAAAGACTGGACGGATCCCCCTACTGTAGATCCGCCGGTCTCACGCCTGGCTTCTAAAACTCTCCTTTCAGTCCCGGAGGGCGCTTCAATTAAGAGCCCCACTGAACGCCAGATAGACTCTCTAGCTCGGTCAGTGTACGAAGCCTCTGGCTCTTCCCTGTCTCCCTCCTTCGCCGCGGCTTGGGTGACCAAGGCTATGGTTTCCTGGGCGGATGCTCTAGCGAAATCCATTAATGAGCAGGACCTCCCCTCTGAAATGGCGGACCTAGCTAAGCAGTTAGCCATGGCCAGTGATTATGTGATGTTCGCATTCCTCGACGCGGCGAATTGCGCAGCATTGGCGGCTTCCAACGCCATCGCTATTAGAAGGGCTCTTTGGCTCAGAGATTGGCGCGCAGATTCTTCCTCTAAAAAATCCCTGATCTCTCTCCCTTTTCAAAGTGGGCGTCTTTTCGGCGAAAAGCTTGACCAGCTTATCTCCGACGCCACAGGGGGAAAGAGCAAGTTTCTTCCCCAACAGAGGCCCAAGGCGGCCTTCCAGCACCAGCCTTACTTTCGTTTTCGGCCTTTTCGTGCCGGCTCAGCCTGGTCCAATCCCACCGGTCTTCCCAGATCGGACTGTTCCGCCCGCGCAGACAGAGACGCTCGTCCATCCTTCAGGCCTAATCCTTCCTGGCACGGGAAACCAAGGCAGCCCAGAACCAGAGGTTCGAGACCCCCCAGATTCCCGTCTCAATGACTCGGGAACGGCGCCAGTCGATACCATCAGAGTAGGCGGACGTCTACTCCTTTTTCAGCAAGCCTGGCTCTCCGTCGTTCACGACGAATGGGTCAGGGATCTGGTATCGTCTGGCTACAAGATAGAGTTCTCCTCTCCTCCTCCAACTCGGTTTTTCCCCTCTCGTCTCCCCAGTTCGGGAGCTCAGTCTCGCACCCTTCTTTGCGCCATCCACTCCCTCCGCCAGAGTGGGGTCATTGTTCCGATCCCGGAACACGAGAGGTTCAAAGGCTTCTACTCAAACCTCTTCGTCGTGCCAAAGAAGGACGGAAAAGTGCGTCCCATTTTGGATCTGAAGCTCCTGAACAAGTGCGTAAGAGTCCGGCACTTCAGGATGGAATCGCTCAGATCGGTCATCTCTTCTATGGAAAGAGGGGAATTCTTGGCCTCGATAGACATCAAGGATGCCTATCTTCACATCCCGATTTTCCCGCCTCATCAGAGGTTCCTCCGCTTTGCCATTCTGGAGGATCACTTCCAGTTCACGGCCTTACCCTTCGGTCTCGCCACGGCGCCCAGGGTATTCACCAAGGTCATGGCGGCTGTCATGGCCATCCTTCATTCTCGAGGAGTCGTCGTGTTACCTTACTAAGACGATCTCCTCATAAAGGGCCCGTCTTTCCAAGCCTGCCAGTCAAGCGTCCACATTACCCTGGATTATCTTTCGCGCCTGGGCTGGCTGATCAACTTGGACAAGTCCTCTCCCGTTCCTGCCCGTCGGATCTCCTTTCTGGGAATGATCCTGGACACTTCAAGGGGGC
Source organism: Ranitomeya imitator (assembly GCF_032444005.1). Lineage (NCBI taxonomy): Eukaryota > Metazoa > Chordata > Amphibia > Anura > Dendrobatidae > Ranitomeya > Ranitomeya imitator. The sequence continues at coordinate 37,588,217 of NC_091287.1, read as the reverse complement.
TGGTCTTGCTTCCTCGGTCCAAGGCCCAAGCGCTTCAACAGGGGGCCCGTACGCTCTGCCATCCTCGCCCGCGGACCATTCGGTTCGCCATGAAGATCCTGGGAAAGATGGTTGCGGCAATCGAAGCGGTTCCCTTTGCTCAACTCCATCTCCGACCCTTGCAACAGGCTCTGCTGGACAACTGGGACAGGAGTCTCTTTTCTCTCGACCACCCTTGCCCCCTGTCCCAGAGGGTCAGACAATCTCTCGTTTGGTGGACCCTGGGCCCATCTCTTCTCCAGGGGAAGTCCTTCCTTCCGATCCACTGGTTAGTGGTGACCACCGACGCCAGTCTTCTTGGCTGGGGGGCGGTGTTTCTTCACCACTCTGCCCAGGGCCGTTGGACTGTTCGGGAATCCAGACTCCCCATCAACATTCTAGAGATTCGTGCTATCAGACTTGCACTGAGTCACTTCCACGCTCTGCTCGCGGGTCACCCAATACGAGTCCAATCGGACAACGTCACGGCGGTGGCTTACATCAACCACCAGGGGGGTACCCGCAGCAGGGCGGCGATGCGGGAAGTCTCCCTCATCCTTCGTTGGGCCGAAACCAACCATTCCATCATCTCGGCGGTGCACATTCCGGGAGTCGAGAACTGGGCGGCGGACTTCCTGAGCCGCCAGGGCCTTGCCTCGGGGGAGTGGGAACTCCACCCAGAGGTTTTTCACCAGATCTGTCTTCACTGGGGGACCCCGGACGTGGATCTGATGGCGTCCAGATTGAACGCCAAGGTCCACAACTTCATTGCTCGATCTCGGGATCCCCAGGCCATAGGAGTGGACGCGCTGATTTCTCCGTGGCATCAATTTCAGCTCCCATACGTGTTCCCTCCCCTTCCCTTACTGCCGAAGGTGATCCGAAAGATCAAGACGGAGGGAGTTCCAGTCATCCTGGTCGCCCCAGACTGGCCTCGTCGCGCTTGGTACGCGGAGCTCGTTCAGCTCGTAGCCGACGTTCCCTTGCGGTTGCCAGACCGCCCAGACCTGCTTCGCCAAGGACCGATCTACCATCAGAGCTCAGGGGCCCTACGTTTAACGGCGTGGCTGTTGAAACCTGGATTCTAACTCGTGCCGGTTTCTCTCAGCAGGTCATCCCCACCATGTTAAGCGCTCGCAAGGCGTCTTCCGCCTCCATCTACCACCGCGTCTGGAAATCCTTCTTCTCATGGTGCAGGCTCCGGGGTCACCCTCCGCTCGTCTTCTCTATCCCTTGCATCTTGAATTTCCTTCAGGCTGGTCTGGACTCCGGTTTGGCCCTGAGTTCCCTCAAAGGTCAGATCTCCGCGTTATCCGTTCTTTTCCAGCGTAGGATCGCCACCAACCTTCAGGTCAAGACTTTTATCCAGGGAGTCTCCCACGTGGTTCCTCCCTACAGGATGCCGCTAGAGACCTGGGATCTCAACTTGGTCCTGGGGGTTCTTCAGGAACCTCCGTTCGAACCCCTTCAAGACGTTCCGCTCTCTGTTCTCTCTTGGAAGGTTGCCTTCCTGGTAGCGGTGACGTCCATCAGAAGGGTTTCAGAGCTCGCCGCTCTATCCTGCCGGGCACCTTTCCTTGTCTTTCATCAGGACAAGGTAGTCCTACGCCCTTCTCCGGCGTTTCTTCCAAAGGTGGTCTCATCTTTCCACCTTAACGAGGACATCATTCTTCCCTCCTTTTGTCCGCAGCCCAAACATAGGGTCGAAAAGGCTCTCCATACTCTGGACGTGGTACGGGCCCTCAGGAGGTACATTTCCAGAACGGCGCACTTCAGAAAATCGGACGCCCTTTTCGTGCTCCCGGAGGGTCACAGAAAGGGTTTGGCTGCGTCAAAATCCACGATAGCCAGATGGATCCGATCTGCTATCCAGGAATCCTATCGGGTCAGGGGCAATCCTATCCCGGCGGGGATTAGAGCACACTCCACTCGGTCGATGGGGGCTTCCTGGGCCATCCGGCACCAGGCAACAGCGGAGCAGGTTTGCAAAGCCGCAACGTGGTCCAGCCTGCATACTTTCACAAAGCATTACAATGTCCACACTCACTCCTCTGCGGACGCGTCCCTTGGCAGGTGTATCCTGCAGGCGGCCGTTACGCATTTGTAGTCAGATGGTATACGGAGTTACTTGGTTGTATTGTTTCCCTCCCAGGGACTGCTTTGGGACGTCCCATGGTCCTGTGTCCCCCAATGAGGCGAAGGAGAAATAGGGATTTTTGTGTGTACTCACCGTAAAATCCTTTTCTCCGAGCCACTCATTGGGGGACACAGCACCCACCCTGGTAGCCTTACGGCTTGTTAACTTTTTTAGTCTTTGACTGTTGTTTGACATGTTATATTCTAATGTTATTTAATATATTGTTCTTATTATCCTACTGCTTTTGCACTGAACTGGGTCTCTGGAATCCAGCATGAGGGTGTATACTGCAGGGGAGGAGCTAACCTTTTTTTGTCTCAGCTTAGTGTCAGCCTCCTAGTGACAGCAGCATAACCCATGGTCCTGTGTCCCCCAATGAGTGGCTCGGAGAAAAGGATTTTACGGTGAGTACACACAAAAATCCCTATTTTTCTAATAAATCATTGTATCTTACCAGAATCTCCTGCTGCTGGAATTTCCCGCCTTCTCTGTATTAAAGATTTACTTACACTTTAAGTATATTTAACAGTCATATATAAAAAAAAAGATGCAAATCCCGCGAGTGTCTCAGACTGCTCACAGGGGGGTTTCTGACAATGCCACACCATGTAGAATAATTGCAATGGTGTGATTAATTACAGATGTCTCCTAGTCATTACCTTGCAATTAAACATGCAACAAACCCTTCCTTTTCAGATGCCTTCTTTGGTCAGGGCAACAGCTTCCATGGCACCGGTGGCCGGGGGAACAAACATGCCCAGATGCGTTACAGCCTGAGACTCCTCCGGTCCGTGGTATCCGTAGGGGATGAGACTGTGAACCAAGACCTTTGTGACCAGGGAGCAATTAGTCAGCTTCTAGGTAACGAGGCTACACTTCTTTATCCGCTGCTGCGTATATTTATGTGTTCTGCTCCATATATATGAAGCGATCAGGAAAAAATTTATTATCAAAACGCTCCAGTGACTTAATAGCTATGGTGGCGGCAGTCATACTGTGCTTGCAAAAGAAGATATCTACCCAAAAAATGTCCAAAAAATAGTAAATCAAACGTTCGAGTAGCACCCAACGTCCTCTACTTGGTCTCTACTTCTACAATAGAGAGATTGGATTTCCTCTGTTTTGTCATGAAGGCCGTTTTTGCAAAAGTGACAACAAGCAGTGCAATTATATATTGATTTGTTCCGTTTTTAATTGGTTCCCCAGTAATTTGCCACTTTGTTATTGCTAGTCGGTGACGAAACGACTTTTTTGAGCTCCGGATCTGGATCTCAAAAGGTCCCTTTTGCCCATATGAGAAGACCACTACTATTAAATACCTGATAGTTGGGGGTGCTCTTGGAGAGTTTTCATTGGGGCCCAAGTGCTTCAATTACCGGTAATGTTTCTTCTTTTGCAAAAATGGCAAGTGCGACAAAAACAGAAAATTGTCAATATTCATGTTAGTAAATCAAACACATTTTTCAGACTTTAGCAGCTGCATTGACTCTTTACTTACTACTATTCGTTTTACACATCTACACTTTTGTAAAAAATCCTTAAAGCTTTGGCCGCGACAGTTGTCAAGGGACCAAAGTTTGCTCGATGCTACATCACAGCGCTATAGACATGAATGGGAACATGTTGCAACCCCTACGCCAGTGTTCTCCAACTCCGGTCCTCAAGAGCCACCAACAGGTCATGTTTTCAGGATTTCCTTCGTATTGCAAAGGTGATAATTGCATAACCTGGTCAGGCAAGCATTCAATCACCAGTGCAATGCTAAGGAAATCCTGAAAACATGACCTGTTGGTGGCTCTTGAGGACCGGAGTTGGGGAACACTGCCCTACACTATCGCGGGCGTGACAAGCAAGTTGCAAAAAGTCTTACTCGGATTGAAATATTTGTGATTGACTCGTTTCTCACGGTAGCGTTGGTATCGCAATGCAGCCCCATTCACTTCCATAGTTCCGCCATTAAGCAGCTGCACCAATCAAATTCGGAAGAGCGTCAGCTATCGCGGCCAAAGTCGCCACGTAGCCCTAACGTAAAGGTAACCTGTCAGCAGTTTTCACCCTGCAAACCTGCTGAAAGGGGTAGATAGGAGACGAGAAGACATGGCTAAATATGTCTTTGTATCGCCCTTCTACATTAGATAGCTGTCAGCTGAATTCTCTTCGGCTAGCAACAATCTCTCCTGACGTTTCTACTTTGTTCTATGGAGGTCATTGGCAACGTTGGACCTGCACTGATCTGATTTGAATGACCTATCTCGAAGGCTTCTAGTCCAGGGCAACCCCTTTAATATAATGTGTATTTGGGCTTAAAGTCGCAGTGTGACTCTTGAAATAAAGTTTTATTCAGCCTCTTCTGCAGTTGCGACGGAGGTGGTCCCTTACTCTGACGTGCTCTCTGATATCCGTAGTGAGTGCTTCTCCGCCCTTCCTTTCTACTCTGGATTGATGGCTTTAAATACAAAGGACCATGGAGTAAAAGTCCAAATATTCTCTTGAAAACATGTATTTACTTTATTAAATATAAAGGCACATAGATAAAAAAAAGATTGATGGCTGTAGCAGGCTCCTGATTGGATTTAATCAATCAAAAATCGAAGGGGGGAGTTGAAGAGCACTAACTACAGAGACTGGGGGCTTCTTTAGTGTTAGGGAATTCCTTCAGTGCAACTGCTGGAGCAGCGGAATAAAACGTCATTTTACAAATCACGCTGCAAATAAGTCTACACTCAGGTGTTACAGGGTCAAACTGCTGACACGTCCTCTGTATACTCTGCTTTTATGAAATCGCACCGTTACATAGCGTGTGGATAAGTGCGACTTATTATAGTCGCACATAGAAGGACCCTCTGCATATTTTTCATCCCACCATAAAATTGTCGCGATTTTTGTAAAAGCTTTGGCAAAATGTTGAAGTTTACAATAATCACAGCAAAAAAAAAAAGACCACAAGACTGCGAGTTATACCGCACCTATGTGATTAGATGTCTGGACTAAGGCAATAATGGATCAATTCCTCGATGCTGATGAGGTTGTGTATATTCAGGAATCTTGAAGAAAATGATCTCCAGCGCCGAAGCCGATAATGACGCCGTCCTTCTGGAAATCCAGTGTGATCTGCTCTTCATTCTCTCAGCGATTTGTGACCCCGATCTGCACCGCAAGGTTCGTGATGTTCGGATCATTAGATCATGTGAGGTAAGTCGCCATTACTGCAGCAGTACTGGCATTCCTCCTGGAGAACGGCGACAATCACACGCGGAAATAAAAGCAAAGACCACAAATCCCAGAGATCTGCCGTCACTTTGCAAGATGTAAGTTCTGGAATCTCCCCTATAAATTGGAGATCACATGCGAGAAATCCGAATAAGTGTTTGCGGCAATATTAACCCGTTCACAACCATATAATGTAAATATACGTCATACCATACACAGGCAAGTACCAACTATTTTTTTTTTTTTTGGCACCTGCCTGTTAGCTCCAATCGCTGCAGTTCAATCCCTTAGGGTACTTTCACACTAGCGTCATGCACTGCACGTTGCAATGCGTCGTTTAGGAGAAAAAACGCATCCTGCAAAATTGCTTGCAGGATGCGTTTTTTCTCCATTGACTAACATTTGCGACGCATTGACACACGTCGCAACCGTTGTGCGACGGTTGCGTCGTGTTGTGGCGGACCGTCGGCAGCAAAAAAATGTTACATGTAACTTTTTTGCTGCGCTGTGTCCGCCATTTCCGACCGCGCATGCGCGGCCGGAACTCCGCCCCCACCTCCCCGCAACTCACAATGGGGCAGCGGATGCGCTGGAAAAATGCATCCGCTGCCCCCGTTGTGCGGCGCTTTCACTGCTTGCGTCGGTGCACGACGCAAGTGTGAATGTAGCCTTAGATGCCGCAGTCAGACAGGAGTCAGCCCATCTGACACACCATTCGCTTTCCCCTCTAAGGCCACGTTCACACATTCATTGGTCAGCATTTCACATCCGTATTTGTAAGCCAAAATCAGGAATGGGTGAAAAATACAGAAGTGGTGACATGTTTCTATTATACTTTTATGTGGCAAGTCCCCTAAAACAAGTGTAAAAAATATTTTTAAAAGTTTTTGAAAAAAAAAATAATATATATATATATATGTACAGTGGGGCAAAAAAGTATTTAGTCAGTCAGCAATAGTGCAAGTTCCACCACTTAAAAAGATGAGAGGCGTCTGTAATTTACATCATAGGTAGACCTCAACTATGGGAGACAAACGGAGAAAAAAAAATCCAGAAAATCACATTGTCTGTTTTTTTAACAATTTATTTGCATATTATGGTGGAAAATAAGTATTTGGTCAGAAACAAAATTTCATCTCAATACTTTGTAATATATCCTTTGTTGGCAATGACAGAGGTCAAACGTTTTCTGTAAGTCTTCACAAGGTTGCCACACACTGTTGTTGGTATGTTGGCCCATTCCTCCATGCAGATCTCCTCTAGAGCAGTGATGTTTTTGGCTTTTCGCTTGGCAACACGGACTTTCAACTCCCTCCAAAGGTTTTCTATAGGGTTGAGATCTGGAGACTGGCTAGGCCACTCCAGGACCTTGAAATGCTTCTTACGAAGCCACTCCTTCGTTGCCCTTGCGGTGTGCTTTGGATCATTGTCATGTTGAAAGACCCAGCCACGTTTCATCTTCAATGCCCTTGCTGATGGAAGGAGGTTTGCACTCAAAATCTCACGATACATGGCCCCATTCATTCGTTCATGTACCCGGATCAGTCGTCCTGGCCCCTTTGCAGAGAAACAGCCCCAAAGCATGATGTTTCCACCACCATGCTTTACAGTAGGTATGGTGTTTGATGGATGCAACTCAGTATTCTTTTTCCTCCAAACACGGCAAGTTGTGTTTCTACCAAACAGTTCCAGTTTGGTTTCATCAGACCATAGGACATTCTCCCAAAACTCCTCTGGATCATCCAAATGCTCTCTAGCAAACTTCAGACGGGCCCGGACATGTACTGGCTTAAGCAGTGGGACATGTCTGGCACTGCAGGATCTGAGTCCATGGTGGCGTAGTGTGTTACTTATGGTAGGCCTTGTTACATTGGTCCCAGCTCTCTGCAGTTCATTCACTAGGTCCCCCCGCGTGGTTCTGGGATTTTTGCTCACCGTTCTTGTGATCATTCTGACCCCACGGGGTGGGATTTTGCGTGGAGCCCCAGATCGAGGCAGATTATCAGTGGTCTTGTATGTCTTCCATTTTCTAATTATTGCTCCCACTGTTGATTTCTTCACTCCAAGCTGGTTGGCTATTGCAGATTCAGTCTTCCCAGCCTGGTGCAGGGCTACAATTTTGTTTCTGGTGTCCTTTGACAGCTCTTTGGTCTTCACCATAGTGGAGTTTGGAGTCAGACTGTTTGAGGGTGTGCACAGGTGTCTTTTTATACTGATAACAAGTTTAAACAGGTGCCATTACTACAGGTAATGAGTGGAGGAAAGAGGAGACTCTTAAAGAAGAAGTTACAGGTCTGTGAGAGCCAGAAATCTTGATTGTTTGTTTCTGACCAAATACTTATTTTCCACCATAATATGCAAATAAAATGTTAAAAAAACAGACAATGTGATTTTCTGGATTTTTTTTTCTCAGTTTGTCTCCCATAGTTGAGGTCTACCTATGATGTAAATTACAGACACCTCTCATCTTTTTAAGTGGTGGAACTTGCACTATTGCTGACTGACTAAATACTTTTTTGCCCCACTGTATATATATATATATATATATATATATATATATATATATATATATATATAATAATTTAAATCATCTGCCCTTTTCCCACTTGTTAACAAAAAAAATAGTAAGAAAATAAATAAGCATAATGGGTATAATCACAAGTGTAAATGTCTGAACTAGTAAAACATTACATTACTTTTCCTGCAGTGTTCGTAGTGGAAAAAAAAGTGCCAGAGTTGCTGTTTTTTTGGTCACTTTGCCCTCTTTAAAAAATGTAATAAAAACTGATCAAAAAGACCGAAAATGTTACCACTAAAAACCACAGCTCACTTCGCCTTAACACGGCTCCATTCACAGAAAAAAAAAAATAAAAAGCTGTGTGTGGGCCCCTAAATATGATGACACAAACAACATTTACATTTCTGTAACTTTTAAATTTTTTAAAAGTAGTAAGAAATAAAAAACAAAACAAATTGAAACCTTTATAAATGTGCTATTTCTATTTTCTATAATTGTACTGAACAGTATAAGGGTACATTCACATGCTGCAGTTTATTTTCTGTACCAAAAAATCAGTCTGGAAAAATCACTGTGTAAATTGTACACTTTTTTTGCCACATTTTTGGTGTTTTTTGCAGCATTTTTTTCCCCCATTCATTTGAATGAGTGAAAAACGCTGGAAGAATTGACCTGCTGGATAATAAAAATGTAGCAAAAAAAAAAAAGCTGCAAAAAATGCAGAATGTGAACGTGCCTGAATTGTTTTGCCCTCATGTGGATAACAAATTAAAATATGTTGAAAGTCCGGAAACGAGAGGATGAAAAAACTGCAAGCGAAATAAATAATGATTGGCCTGGCTGTGATGGGTCAGGATTGTTATATTTGCCATGATTGGCGCTACGTGTCCCACCTTGTAGGATGAAGCATCTTACCATCGGTGAAGTGTTTTTCTTTTGGATTCTTTTGTGCCCACAGGAATTGTTTGGATCAGAGGGGGTGGACCTGGTCCTGCAGCTTCTCAAAATGGACCCCTCGAGGTTTTACAGTGGGCTGGGTCACAACAAGCTGATTTTTTGTACTCTGGATTGTGTCTGGTAAGTGTAGTGTGAATGGATCAGGGGCACATACATTGGCCTCCTCTGTGCCTCCTTGTTACTCACTGTCCTCTTACGTTCTCCATATTGTCACTTATTATGGCAGCCAAGGTTGTAGTTGATAATACAGTATATAGCAGGGGCCCCTGATGGCTGGGTCATAGCTGTCTGCTCAGTCGGTGCCATCAGGATCCACAGGGGTATTGTTACTTGATACGGGGGCACTCAGGGCTATTATTCCTTTATAAGGGGGCACATAAATTATCTATAAGTGGGCACTCCGACGTTTATTACTTTAAACAGGCTGTTATTATTTTATAAGGGGACCTATTACTTTATAAGGGAGCACTTATATCCTATACAGAGGGGCACACGGGGAGTTTCTAACATTTCTTTGCATAGAATGTGGCTCACAAGCTCATTGTGACTTTCATAGGAAAGGTCGGGACCCCGCTCACCCTGACGGGCCCTTACATGTAAACTATACAGGGTACTGTTGCTTATGTGTTCACGTATGGAAACCCATCGGCACCCCTCGATCATGTCGGAAAGGGTCTGACTGAAGGCTCCACCATGTTTGCAGTCCTTAGATGTTGCTCTGCTCTTACATATTGGTGTTCTGGTTGGCTGCAGCGATCAGAGCCAACTCCAGTCGCTGCTGATTGAGGCTGGCGTTGGCGGTATAATACAGCCGGCACCTGCCCTATGTGGCGTGGGCTCGGGAGCATACACCCGTACCCGCCCCGGTGCCTGTCCCCTAAATACTTGAAACACCAGTTTTGAGCTGAAACTTCTGACATTTATATATTGTTTGCATTTTTTTTTCTTTAAGGTCCTGTATTATCGGATGCTTTACCTCCGAAGACTACTTTCTCGAGAAGGAGGGAATGTTCATTATTCTAGATTTGTTAGCAGTAAGTAGAGGACACTTTAGTGGAATCTTTTTTAGAATTTCTCCACTCTACTAACTGAGCAGAACCGGAATAAACCCTTCAGGTCCTTCATAGTTTATAACTAATTGAGGACTTTCTGTAAGTTTTTTCCTTGGGTCGTTACTGATGTAGCATTTAAAAAATCATACATAAATTCAACACTTTGCAACAAATTAATTTATCTTTTGCCATCCTAATTCTAAACGCACCAGGATAGGTTAGAAGGCAGTACGGGTCACAGTGACATATTCACCTTAGTGGAAGATTGCACCCATGATATAGGACCTGTGGTGAGAAGAAGGCCTGATTCTGAACCCTCCAGCATCCCTGTATACAGTATAGTCGCCACTAGAGGGAGACATTGTCACAGTTTCCAATAAATTTATTGTTAGCTGTATTACTGAGCTCCCCCTCGTGGTGACAGCGGGCACATAGATAATTATTTTATACTGTATTTTAATCTCTCCCTATTCATTTGCATTTTGCCATTTGTAAGGCTTTTTATTTCATTGTTTTGGGAGGCTGAATGAACAAAAAAAGCAATTCTGGCATAGATTTTCAAATTTTTGTAGCAACATTCTGCACAGGATAAATAATCAGCTCATTTTATAGTATGGATAAAGTATGCTATATTTGTGTAAATTTTGGTAGTTTTTTTATTATTATTTTATTAGTAGTAGTAAAACTGGGAGTTTTTACACTTCTACATATTTTTTTTTACAATATCTATTAGTCCCACCAGACTCATGGATAATACATTGCACTATCTATATTGTTCATTAGTGCAGTGCATCATCCAGCCTGTTAGTGTTTTACTGACAGGCAGCCTAGTAGACCATGCCGACAGCCTAATCAGAGCTGGAGCCGATGGGCTGATAGAGGGAGTGTTCAAGGGTGCAGGTGGGCTGACAGAGGGAGTGTTCAAGGGTGCAGATGGGCTGACAGAGGGAGTGTTCAAGGGTGCAGGTGGGCTGACAGAGGGAGTGTTCAAGGGTGCAGGTGGGCTGACAGAGGGAGTGTTCAAGGGTGCAGATGGGCTGACAGAGGGAGTGTTCAAGGGTGCAGGTGGGCTGACAGAGGGAGTGTTCAAGGGTGCAGATGGGCTGACAGAGGGAGTGTTCAAGGGTGCAGGTGGGCTGACAGAGGGAGTGTTCAAGGGTGCAGGTGGGCTGACAGAGGGAGTGTTCAAGGGTGCAGATGGGCTGACAGAGGGAGTGTTCAAGGGTGCAGGTGGGCTGACAGAGGGAGTGTTCAAGGGTGCAGGTGGGCTGACAGAGGGAGTGTTCAAGGGTGCAGATGGGCTGACAGAGGGAGTGTTCAAGGGTGCAGGTGGGCTGACAGAGGGAGTGTTCAAGGGTGCAGATGGGCTGACAGAGGGAGTGTTCAAGGGTGCAGGTGGGCTGACAGAGGGAGTGTTCAAGGGTGCAGATGGGCTGACAGAGGGAGTGTTCAAGGGTGCAGGTGGGCTGACAGAGGGAGTGTTCAAGGGTGCAGATGGGCTGACAGAGGGAGTGTTCAAGGGTGCAGATGGGCTGACAGAGGGAGTGTTCAAGGGTGCAGGTGGGCTGACAGAGGGAGTGTTCAAGGGTGCAGATGGGCTGACAGAGGGAGTGTTCAAGGGTGCAGGTGGGCTGACAGAGGGAGTGTTCAAGGGGGCAGGTGGGCTGACGGAGTGTTCAAGGGTGCAGATGGGCTGACAGAGGGAGTGTTCAAGGGTGCAGGTGGGCTGATAGAGGGAGTGTTCAAGGGTGCAGGTGGGCTGATAGAGGGAGTGTTCAAGGGTGCAGGTGGGCTGACAGAGGGAGTGTTCTCCCTCTGTCAGACTCCTTAGAATCCTTATTTGCTATAGACCACAGCATCTGACTAGTAAAACTGACTGGAATGGAGCTAATACCAGTCCCAGCAGAGGCAGTGGGTACTTCGCTATAGATATCTCCCATGACATGGGGCATGGGCAAAAACCCAGAGGAGAGTGGGGAGCCTCCATACACTTTAGATTGTCTGTCAATCCAGTCAAAATTACTAAGAACTCAAAATTTGTATCTAACGTGTTTAGGGGCTTCCGTTACAGCAGATATCACTTTTCTTTTACTAAATAAATAACTTGCTTTACTACTTTTTTTACCCTTCCTATAAAGCTGAATTTGAAGAGTATGAATAACCTGGTGCTGGGAATCCTGGTGGAATTCTGCGATAATCCAAAAACTATATCACATATTACAACTTGGCGAGGAAAAAATAATGAAGCAGCCCCAAAACTGCTAGTCCAGCTATGGAAGCATGAGGAGGAGGAGCTGGGCGTGAGAAGAGATAACTACGGCCGTATTATCGGTGTGTATGACCGGGGGGCTTCAGTAGTCAATGACGTGCAAATGTCTTCGATCAAAGGGGTATTACAGTTTCAGACAAAAAAATATTCTTTGTAGAAGGAAAGTGATACAAATTTCTAATCTGTTTGCAGCTTTCTAACAAGTATGGTTTTTCCAAAGCGGAGTAATGGCTACAGCTGTGATCATTGTTCTGAAAACGTTCTACATGTCTTCACCTTTAAAATCAATAGATGCAAAGAAACCACTGGTTGGACAGACACAGGAAGATCAAGAGTTCACCCCCATGCCGGCCAGCAGCTTCAGCATTGCAATCATGGAGGTGGCTGAAAATATCCGAGCAAAGATTTACTCGGTATTTTCAAAAATCGGTAAGTTTGAGAGGAGACCACCCCGCTATATACTGCGCCTTCTTTACGGTACTTCAAACAAACCCTTTAAAGTCTGACCCTGGAGTCACCTGTTAAGGTTTCTTTACACTTCTGTCCAATCAGACCAATATCAATCTACGTTGGCATGTGTAAATGTTGATCTATTTGATCTGATGGAAATCTGATAGAGTGTGCATAAAAGTGTGCTTGCCAATCACAATGATTGTAGAATGTCCCCGGCATAGAAAATACTGTATATCTGAAAAGACATCTTCATTATGGGGAATAGAAGAGTTTTAATTCAGGACAATCATAGCAGACGAGGACGATGACAATTGGTTCCACCCTAAGAAAATATGTAGGGGGTATAAAACGTGTAAGAGGATTGAAATGGAGTTCGCCAAAAATTAAAGGCCCATATAATAGGGGATAACTTAATGATCATTTGGGGTTTGATTTCCGAGACCTACACTGAATTTTCTGAAGAGACCTGTCTAGATGGAGCTCAGGTTGAGCATGAGACCTGACACAGACAGCGGCAACCCTGGCACACGTTACAAACACGTTTTCTCCAGCATTGCTCACTTTCAGCAGAAGACTTCATCCACTATAAATACATGATTAAAACTCCCTCTTGAGCCCTAAAGTACAAGTCGTCATTACCAGCATGGTGGCTCAGTGGTTAGCACCGCAGCCTTGCAGTGCTGGGGTCCTGGACAGCATCTGCAAGGAGGTTGTATGTTCTCCACGTGTGTGCGTGGATTTCCTCTGGGTTCTCTGGTTTCCTCCCTCACTCCAAAGACGTACTGATATGGAATCTAGATTGTGAGCCCCATCGGGGACAGCGATGATAATGTATGTAGAGCGCTGCAGAATAAGAAAACGCTATATAAGCAAAGCATAATAAATAAATAATAATAAATACCAACCTCAGCATTGATAATCTGGCCACTTATGTCCTACAAAAAATTAATTACATCCGTCAGGACATTTTTGCCGAATCCCCTTTCGCCGCACCTCAAGTTCACTTTCCATCTTCGAGCCTGTCACAGAAGAAAAAGTGACCAATCTCCCTTGCTGTTTTTCGCCCTGCTACCTGCACCAGTGACTCTATTCCCTCACATCTCCTCCAGTCCCTCTTCCCAGCTGTCACTACCCACCTAGCTAAAGTATTTAACTTCTCTCTTTCTTCGGGTGTCTTTCCCTCTTCATTCAAACACGTCATCATAATCCCTTTTATTTCATCTTCACACACCTGTGTCAATAGATATGGACAACTGGTAAATGGTCCAAGGACTGGTCAAGATCGGTGTTTATTCCTATTCCCAAGAAGGGAGATGCTACTGGATCGCCCCCAGACACAGGGCCACGCGTTTCAGTACCGGGCCTCTCTGGTTCGGTTCTGAGGTTGTCACGGTGGCTAGACCCGGTCCGCGACCCTGCTAAGGGGCGTCCAATAAAGGTGGTGCAGTTTGTCAGGGGTTTGTGACGCCACCTGTGGTGTTCGGTCAGGGTGACCGACGCTGCTATGGGGTCCGCTGGGGTGATGGAATGGCAGCTGGATGGTATACCTTCCCACAGGTGAAGTATGTCCCCAGGGCTTCCCAGTAAGGTGGATGGTGATGGTGTGAGGTGCAGGCAATAATGAGGACACAAGGTTGCAGTCTCTTTACCTCATTACTGAAGACTTCAGGATCCTCAATCCAGAGCACGTTTAACAGGGCTGTCAGAGACCGGCCGGTCCGATGGGCACTTCCAGAGTTCCCTTTGCAGATGGAAATCGTTGCCTACCACTAGCGCCTGTGTGTTGTAGTCCTACCCTGCTGAGCATTCGGAATAGTCCTCACAACTGCTGTTCTCGTTCGTTCGTTCTCTACAGCTCTCTCTCTCTCTTTTGTTCCAGATGTTGCTAGTTTCTCGTCCCCCAGTATGTTATGGCTAGGACGCACCCATATGACGGGAAGGCTTGGAGGTCTTCCGGGACCCTAGAGACGCCCCTCTCCCAATGTTGCCCCCTATGTCTGCTTAGGAAATTTAAGGTAGACAGCCAACCTATAATCAACTGTCTTGCGGAGTTTGAAGTAAGGCCTAGAGTCAGATACTCCCGCGGTGTTCCCGCCACCGGCTACGCGCCTCAGTAGGATGTTGCCTCGGTCTCACGGCACGACTCCTACTGGTTCTCCTTTTTGCTTGATCTTGTTTACACTGTTCCACAATATCCTTCCCTTCTTATCTCTTTCTTAGGATACCGCCGCAGGAGGTGCAGGCACGGCTCCGTAACGTTCTGTTCGCTAGGCACCTGCCAGGTTCCCACGCCTGACAGGGACCCCCCTGTGTCTTCTCCCCGCAACACCCCCTGCCACGGGATGTTGCCTGAATCCAACCCAGTCAGCTTCTGACTAACTTCCTCCCCAGCCCCTAGTTTTACCAGTGTGAGGAGTGGCCCAGTAAATAAAGCCTTTTTCTCCCCCTAGTGGCCGGAGTGTGAAGTGTAATGTGTGCTGGTGATACCTGGTCAGGAGAATTCCTTCAGTGCCATCAGACGTACCATCACTCCCCTTAGTGGCAGAGTGTCATACTGCAACGACCAGATCTCTGGGGCGCTGCACTACCCACTGTGGAAATTATCAGAGCATTGCACTCATACCTACACCAGCAAAATACTATTAAAGATCCTACAAAGATGGTTACAGCTTTACTTTTACAAAGACTTGCCAGAGGAACAAGCAGGTTTCACAATAGGCAGAGGAACAAGAGATGTCATTGCTAACATTAGATGGATAATGGAAAAAGCCAAAGAATACAAGAAGAAGATCTATTTTTGCTTCATCAACTACAGCAAAGCCTTCCACTCTGTTGATCACCAGGAACTTTGGAATGCCATGAAGGATATGGGTGTGCCGAAACATCTGATCAGCCTCATTAAGAACCTTTACATTGATCAAGAAGCGATAGTCTGAACAGAACACGATGACAAAGGACTTCAACCTAATCGGATCAATGATCACTCAAGGTGCAGCGACAACACCGGAAGTCAATAGGAAAATAGTAGCGATGGGCAAATCAACAATGAAGTCACTGGACAAGGTCTTGAAATTGAGGAACATTTCACTTGGCGACGAAGACACCGTTCTTAGGTATTTTTGTCTTTCCTATAGTATCATTTGGACACGAAACCTGAACGATAACATAGTAACATAGTAACATAGTTGGTAAGGCCGAAAAAAGACATTTGTCCATCCAGTTCAGCCTATATTCCATCATAATAAATACCCAGATCTACGTCCTTCTACAGAACCTAATTGTATGATACAATTTCCAACAAAAGAAGAAGAATCGATGCCTTCGAAATGTGGTGCTGGAGAAGGATGTTATTAATACCATGGATGGCAAGAAGAACAAACAAATCAAGCCAGACAAGTCACTCGCAGCAAGGATCACCGAGCTACGAGTTGACTACTTTGGACACATTTTACAATCACTGGAGAAGGACGTCATGATGGGAAGAATAGAGCTGAAGGCCATTAAATAATAATAATCGGCCTCAAGGACATTGTTCTCTACTGGTTCTCCTCCTACCTCTCTGACCGCTCCTTCACTGTATCTTGCCGGCTCTTACTCCTTTCCCCTTGCCCTTACTGTCGGAGTTCTTCAAGGCTCAGCTCTAGGCCCTCTCTTTCTCTCTCTCTCTCTATCTATATATATATACTGCCCCTACTGGACAAACCATCAGCAGATGACACCCAATTATACACATCTCCTGACATTACCCCCACCTTAAAGGGAACCTGTCACCCCCAAAATCGAAGGTGAGCTAAGCCCACCGGCATCAAGGGCTTATCTACAGCATTCTGTAATGCTGTAGATAAGCCCCCGATGTATCCTGAAAGATGAGAAAAAGAGGTTAGATTATACTCACCCAGGGGCCATCCCGGTACAATGGGTGTCGTGGTCCGGGTCCTCCCATCTTCTTATGATGACGTCCTCTTCTTGTCTTCACGCTGTGCCTCCAGCACAGGCGTACTTTGTCCTGTTGAGGGCAGAGCAAAGTACTGCAGTGCGCAGGCACCGGAAGAGGTCAGAGAGGCCCAGCACCTGCACACTGCAGTACTTTGCTATGCCCTCAACAGGGCAGACAAAGTACGCCGGAGCCGCAGCGTGAAGACAAGAATATGACTTCATTCTATGAAGATAGGAGGCCCCGGACCGCGACGCCCATCGGACCGGAGCACAGGGGACCGCCTCCCAGGTGAGTATAATATAACCACTTTATCTTTCAGGATACATCAGGGGCTTATCTACAGCATTCCAGACTGCTGTAGATAAGCCCCTGATGCTGGTGGGCTTAGCTCATCTTCGATTTTGGGGGTCACAGGTTCCCTTTAATACAAAATACCAGGGATGGTCTGTCCACTGTCTCCAACACCATGTCCTCCCTCCGTCTAAAACTGAATCTCTCAAAAACTGAACTTCTCCTGTTTTCTCCCTCTACTAACCTACTGTACCTATACCCGATATTGCAATTACCTTAGGTAATTCAACCATAACTTGCTGTCTTGGCTTCATATTTGACACAGAACTTTCCTTTATTCCCTATACCCAATCACTCGTTCATGTCACCTGCATCGTAAAAACATCTCCAGAATCCGACCTTTTCTAACCTTTGAAACTGCAAAAAGTCTAACTGATGCTCCTATTCATTCTCGTCTGGACTGCTGAAGCTTTTTACTGATCGATCTCCCTCTAATCAAACTTTCTGCTCTCCAATCCATCCCAAATGTGGCAGCCAGGGGGTTGTATTTCTGTCCAGCTGCTACACCGATGCATCCACCCTGTGCCAGTGATTAAACTGGTTGCCCATTCGCTACAGAATACAATACAAACTTAGCTCTCTCACCCACAGGGCCCTCCACACTTCTGCTCCACCATATATCTTATCTCCGTCTATCACCCTACCCATGCCCTCTGTTCTGTAACTGATCTAAGACTAACACCCTCAATAATCCGAACCTCGCCTCCATCTCCAAGACTTCTCTTATGCTGCACCAGTGTTCTGGAATGCACTACCCCAAACGATCCTACTAATATGTAGCCCCCATGTTTTTACACATGCTTTAAAAACACATCGGTGTAGACATCACCGCAACTCACTAACCTAACTCTCCCCTGTTCCATCCTTCTAAATGTCAGTCATAATCTGTTCCCTCCTATTCATCTGTCTCCACATCCTCCATACACCCGATAGCACACGATAACTGCACTTTGACAGACACTGACTTATGTCCGGACCATGCAGGTTTATATGAAAACCCCTATTTATTATGATGGCTGCACTACCCCAGGGCTAAGTAGGAAGCTGCAGGCGTGATTGTCTCACTGGGGTCTCAGCTGACTCCTGACCTAAGTGTAGATGTCGGGGTGAAGTAGGATAGACCAGGTCCTATTCTAGTAGAGATAAGCCTGTGCCAGAGGTGGATAGCATCAGTACGAAGAGGCGGCGGAGGATCGATAGGTGATTATTTTCTGCTTATTATTTTTATAGCAGCCTCGTGTCATATGTAAATTATAATAAAGAGGTTGAAAAATAGGGATTTTTGTGTACTCACCGTAAAATCCTTTTCTCCGAGCCATTCATTGGGGGACACAGCCTTTAATGACTGTTTTTTCCATTCTTTCAGGTTTTGAAAATTTACCTGGTTTATCTGCGCTGGACTACGTCACCCTCAGCGTAATAAGTAGATATCTAGATTTCAAGGTAAGTATTTTTCTGTTTGCAGTTCCATCGTGTCTTACATTTAGACACATTTTATGTATAAAGAGCTTCCTCACCACGAGCATTGATGGCGCTTTACTGCTGATTGCAACAACAGCCGCATCATCCTGGAAGTGTTTTGGGGGCGTCTCGAGTGCCGGGACCCTCCTCCATTGCACTCCCAGACTCATTTACATGCGGATTCTAAGCTCGCTTTCTCAGCGCCAGAGTATCGGATCACTATAAGACAGGTATCGTTGTCAGGTCTGCAGTATACAGACATCGCTTTATTTTGTTTTGCAAAATGTTGCTAACAGGTTCCCTTTAAAACATGATTTAAACAAAAGTATTATGTACGCTTTAAGGCCGGAGAAGTTTGGAGCGAAATTAGAGCCGAATTAAAAGCTGAAAATATCCGACCTGTGACCTCAGATCAAGAAGCATTGGATGTTATCGAAAGAGCTGCGGAAAATATCAGCAAACTCGTCGCCGCTCACCAAACGGAAATGATCGAAAATCATCAACAGATGGAGCTTCTGGAAGAACAGCAAAAATACGCTGAGGTGAGACTGTACGGCATATTCCAGGCAACGCAGGCTATCCGCTAACCACTTGTGCCCACCGATAGTCAGAGCAGGGGACTCATGTCCCCCATTCCACCCGTGGCTTCACGACCACAGATGTCAGATGTAGCGTAAGATTGTTCATGAGACCAATGGAGAACGGGGGACACTAATGAGAATCCCAGTGGTAGGACCCACAATGATCTGACATCCCCTATCCAGTGCTTAGACTGGAATACCCCTAAGGGCGCAGACAGGTAGACATGTAAATCAGTCCAGGATCGGACCGCAATGCATGGACTGGCTGGCGGCGCTCCCGACCCAAGCATGAAAGCTTCATTTATCTCTATGCAGCTGTCACGTTCTGGTCGGGAGAGCCGCCGGCCAGTCCATGCATTGCGGTCCGATCCTGGACTGATTTACACAGCCGTCTGACTCTGCCCTAACAATGTGTAGATCCACAATATATAACCAAAATGTTGCACATTCATAGGAAGAAACAACTTTAGGCTATGTTCACACGTTGCGTTTTTTTGCTACTTTTTTTTAATGCAAATTTTAAGCTGCCTTTCACAGTACCAGCAAAGTCTATGAGAAATCAGAAATCTCCTGCACCCACGTAGGTTTTTATTTTCCTGACTATTTTGGAATACTACTGCGTTTTTGCAAACTGCAGCATGTCACGTCTTTCAGCTTTTTTTTCCGTGTGTTTTTCACCCATAAGAAACAATGGGTAAGTGCAAAAAGTTATCAGTTTTTGGTGCAAAAACCTAAGGAAGTTAAATCAGACTTTTTTTGGGGCCACTAAAATGTATCAATGATAAGAGACAACAAAAAACAATAAAAGCGCAGCAAAAACAGCAAAACCTGCTTTTTGTAAGCCACTTCTTTACTGCCAAGAGAGCAGGTTAGGCCTGCGGAAAAAAGTGGAGCAAAAATGCAGCGTGTGAACATAGCCTTAAGGTAAATGGAGAGACGGTTACCGTCAGCATCACTAAGGTTCTTCACACACACTGTTTTTAGGACTTTAAAATAATACATGACATTCCTGTTATTTTTGAAAAAAAAGTCTGTATGGTGGCTTTTTTTTTTTTTACTCGGTATACGAATGCAATTTTTTCAGGTTTTTTTTTTTATTTGCGGTATTTATTTTTTGTAAAGAAAAACATACTGAGACCTTCCTGCGCTTTTGCAAAGAAAAAAAGAGCAACAAGCATAAAAATCAGTGTTTGCATTGCATTTCATCCCTATGGAATTCTAGCAAACATCTGACCTCAGCAATTTTTGGAGGAAATCAGTATCAGTAATCGCCTCGTGTGTGCTGTCACCCTAAAGCCAAGTTTGCACAAGTGAATAAAAAATCATCAAGATTTTTCCAGATAACTCAGACAATTTTTTTCTCATTTGTTGTCCATTTGTAATTTTGTTTTCAACATCAGCTGTTATTAATAATTTACAAGGATAAATACAGTTTCCTATGTTAAATAGTTGCAATTATCCCTAAAAATCGGATGCTATACTGTGGCTCCGTGTGGAATACTTTTTTTTTTGTGCACCCGTAGACTTGAATTGGTGAGTATCATTCAAAAGACAAAATCCTCTTTTGATTAGCTGGTTTGGCAGGATGTAATCGCTGTGGCGTGATGTCATCGCTGTCTTGTCATCGCTGTGGCGTGATGTAATCGCTGTGGCGTGATGTCATCGCTGTCTTGTCATCGCTGTGGCGTGATGTCATCGCTGTGGCGTGATGTCATCGCTGTCTTGTCATCGCTGTGGCGTGATGTCATCGCTGTCTTGTCATCGCTGTGGCGTGATGTAATCGCTGTGGCGTGATGTCATCGCTGTCTTGTCATCGCTGTGGCGTGATGTCATCGCTGTCTTGTCATCGCTGTGGCGTGATGTCATCGCTGTCTTGTCATCGCTGTGGCGTGATGTCATCGCTGTTTTGTCATCGCTGTGGCGTGATGTCATCGCTGTCTTGTCATCGCTGTGGCGTGATGTCATCGCTGTGGCGTGATGTCATCGCTGTCTTGTCATCGCTGTGGCGTGATGTCATCGCTGTCTTGTCATCGCTGTGGCATGATGTCATCGCTGTGGCGTGATGTCATCGCTGTCTTGTCATCGCTGTGGCGTGATGTCATCGCTGTCTTGTCATCGCTGTGGCGTGATGTCATCGCTGTGGCGTGATGTCATCGCTGTCTTGTCATCGCTGTGGCGTGATGTCATCGCTGTCTTGTCATCGCTGTGGCGTGATGTCATCGCTGTGGCGTGATGTCATCGCTGTCTTGTCATCGTTGTGGCGTGATGTCATCGCTGTCTTGTCATCGCTGTGGCGTGATGTCATCGCTGTCTTGTCATCGCTGTGGCGTGATGTCATCGCTGTCTTGTCATCGCTGTGGCGTGATGTCATCACTGTCTTGTCATCGCTGTGGCTTGATGTCATCGCTGTCTTGTCATCGCTGTGGCGTGATGTCATCGCTGTCTTGTCATCGCTGTCTTGTCATCGCTGTCTTGTCATCGCTGTGGCGTGATGTCATCGCTGTGGTGTGATGTCATCGCTGTCTTGTCATCGCTGTGGCGTGATGTCATCGCTGTGGCGTGATGTCATCGCTGTCTTGTCATCGCTGTGGCGTGATGTCATCACTGTCTTGTCATCGCTGTGGCGTGATGTCATCGCTGTGGCGTGATGTCATCGCTGTCTTGTCATCGCTGTGGCGTGATGTCATCGCTGTCTTGTCATCGCTGTGGCGTGATGTCATCGCTGTCTTGTCATCGCTGTGGCGTGATGTCATCGCTGTGGCGTGATGTCATCGCTGTCTTGTCATCGCTGTGGCGTGATGTCATCGCTGTCTTGTCATCGCTGTGGCGTGATGTCATCACTGTCTTGTCATCGCTGTGGCGTGATGTCATCGCTGTGGCGTGATGTCATCGCTGTCTTGTCATCGCTGTGGCGTGATGTCATCGCTGTCTTGTCATCGCTGTGGCGTGATGTCATCGCTGTCTTGTCATCGCTGTGGCGTGATGTCATCGCTGTCTTGTCATCGCTGTGGCGTGATGTCATCGCTGTGGCGTGATGTCATCGCTGTCTTGTCATCGCTGTGGCGTGATGTCATCTCTGTCTTGTCATCGCTGTGGCGTGATGTCATCGCTGTCTTGTCATTGCTGTGGCGTGATGTCATCGCTGTCTTGTCATCGCTGTGGCTTGATGTCATCGCTGTCTTGTCATCGCTGTGGCGTGATGTCATCGCTGTGGCGTGATGTCATCGCTGTGGCGTGATGTCATCGCTGTGCCGTGATGAACACAGAATGTATCACCAGGCTGGCTAATTAAAAGAGGAGCTGCAGATGCCGGCAGATATGAGGTGGTTCACAAGTCTCCCGTGCAGCCGCCATGGAATACTGACCCGGCCGCTGACCCAGGGTGCTCTAAATTGATCTGCTCATCTCTAAGATCTACATTTGAGTAACCTTTTCTGTGCTTTTCGTTACTTATCTTGGGTTACATGATGTTTTCTTCTCCGTCCGTGTCCGAAGGTAAATTCAGAATTCTGTCCACTTCCCAATTTGTTTTAAGACGTAACAAGCTACAACTGTAACCAATTTGAATCTTATGGCGGAAATTCTATCTGGATCTCACATTAATCTCTGGATTTCACGATTTCATCCCCTCTTTCTAATACATTGAAATTATTTTTCACTCGTAGATAAAAGTAAACCACAAGCAGAGGGAAATAGTAATGAAATCCTGGGATAATTTCCTTGCGAGAACATCGAATTATGAAGCTTTAAAGGTAATTATATTTGTTATATGGTTACATAGTGAATTGGTGGCAGCCCCATGTAATAATGTAAATGTCAGGACCAACACTAAAAAGTTAAGAATTGTTTTTTAGCACTTTCCCAAAAGCTGAGAACCTAGGTGAGGGGGACGTAACTAATTTTAGGTATGGTCCGCTCACCCTACCTCATTTCAATAGCTATGCCATCCGGATGACCCTGAGACAGATAAGGAGGCTGGCTTAGCTATTAAAATGAGCCAGTGAGACAGTCCCCCCTTCACATGTCACTAGTCACATGCCAGAAGAGGAGGTGCCGAGACCTAGGACTAATGCTGATACCACGAGATCAGGGCCACCTTCCTTTTTCATGCATATTATTATTATTTATTATTATAGTGCCATTTATTCCATGGCGCTTTACATGTGAGATTATTAGTAAGTTTCATATTTTTCCCTTTTATGTACTACTGATCCCGAACCTCATTCGGACCCCTGAAACCTAAAATTAATCAGATCACCCCCCTAAAAATAAATTCAGTCTGCATTTCAGACCCCAAACATTAATTCACACTAAAAAACAGACTGCTAAAATTAATCAGACCCTTAAAATTAATTTATATCCGCAGACCTCTAAAATGGATTCAGAAACCAGATATCTGAAACGAATCATTGCCCAGAGCAGCCCCTAATTTTCAGACCCTGTAACTGACCCCACACCAGACCTGGAAATTTATTCCCACCTCAAGCCCCAAAAATTATTCAGTCTTCACCCCATCGCCTTAAGATAAACACATTTTAGATGAGACCCCCTGAAAAAAAAACCTAAAATTATTCAGACCCCATTGAAATTAATTCAGTCCCCAGTTCATAAAATGAATTCAGGCCCCGGAACAGATCCCTAAAGATTAATCAGACTAGAGACCCGTAAATGTGATCAAACACCAGGCAGGAAAGTTGGGGAGGCAAGTGGAATATCGAAGAGTCAAAAAGAAGAGACCCTAGAAGGGTCGGACTATAAAGAACATTTCTCACCTCCGTGGGGTCAGTGATACATGTATGATTGACCATTGTGAGCCCCATTGATCACAAAAACTCAGGACCCACTTCCTCCACTACTGTCCAGTCTTTGACGGCCATCTGGAGGGTCCAGTCAGCTGGCGTCTGTGGTCTCGGCTTGGACCACGGTCTGCCGGTGGGGGACCCGTGACTTTTGCAATAGTTCATCAGTCTGATGTCTGATTATCCTGCAGATTTGTCGAAGGAAGTAGTCTATAAATGTGATGATCCACGTCTGCCGCTTAGTAAACCGGAATCTGTGGTTCTGTGATTATTAAAATATATTTTGGGATTATTTTCAGAAAGCAAAACGACTCCAGGAAAAGTCCATTGAATCCTCAAGACCTAAAGCAAGACCACAGAATACAACCGTCCACTCCACCCAGATCCCAAACCTTAATACTACGGTAACGTGAACGAAGAAAGCACAAGGACATTTTCCCGAGTGATAATTTCAATGCATTTGTGTTACCATTTTAGTGAAGATAATCATTTTTTTTGGTCAGATTTATGAAGCAAAAAACACCCAAAAAACGCAATAAAAACATTGTGGCTCCAATTCATCAGGACCGATGACACATAAGTCTTGATGAAGAGGGCGCTGACATGTGACACGTCAAATTTACTCGGAGGTGTCATATCTTAATGAATTTGTTGCATCTTTCAGCGTCAAATTTCTGTCTCAATTTCCACCACTTATATGGCGTAAATTGTGATGAATTCCCCTTTGTGCAAAGCTCCAGCGTCTTTTAAAACAATTTGTCAAAGCGTTTCAGAACTGGCGTAAAAATGCCAAAACTCCCATTGGTGCGACAATGAGATAGACAGCGGTTTTTTTTTTCCCATGCACTTATTTCATATTTCTTTCATAAATTGCACTCTTCCCTAAATGATGCCCTAGACAACTGCCTACTCTGCCCACCCCTGATCTCTAAAGCCAGACAAAGTGAAGATTTTAGGCCCTTTTCTAGAAAAAAAAAAATGTATCTAAAATAAATGAGTATTAGGTCGGGGTCACACTTGCACGAGTCTCTCGCATCAATACCCGGCACTGCCGCCGGTACTTGGGACCAGAGCGTGCGGCTGCATTTATTTCTATGCAGCCGCACGTTACGGTCCTGAGTGCCGGTGGCAGTGCCGGGACTTGATGCGCGAGTTTCTCGCATTGAACTCGCAAGTGTGACCCCGGCCTTAGAAATCCTTCTTTTGTTTATTTCTCTTGTCTTTGGCTAAAAAATAAATCATTGCATTAGTGAGAGCCCCGTCGTACATGCTATAAATACTTTGCAGATGAGAATTTGCTTGGGAAATACTTAATATTAAAAATCCATTTGTTGTTTTGCAGGTTGGCTGCGGCCCTGTTGTGACTGTGGAGAGCACCCCATCTAGACTTATCGGGGGGCCGCTCGCTGATACAGAACTTGCCCTCAAGAGGGTTCATATCCGGGGAGGAGCTCTGCAAAAGACCAAAGGTGTGAAAATGGTGGAATAAAGGAACAGACAGGATTCTATGTACAGACACATTCATCGCATGGCCTCTCACTTTTTGTATCATACATTAGGAGTATTCGCCACTCTCTACTTGATATTTCAGACTTTGTTCTTTTTTTTTTTTAGCAATCCTCTCATAATGGGCTATTCACATATTACACCTTGGTAGCATACCCACAGGATATATCATGACTGTTTAGTACATGCCAGTTCTTCCAACAGAATCTCGAGAAAGGCGGCCTGTCGAATGCTGTCGTTAGTAGAGAGGTGGTCGGAATTACTATCCATTTGTAAAGGAATTCTGACCACCTTTTCCACTGATGCAGCAGGGCACTGTGGGGCTCTGTTCTAGAGATGAATGCAGGTTTTTTCGGTGGGATACCCCTCTACTATAATTTTATTCCATTGTACAACATGTGAAACACCCCTTTAACTCTCTGCAAAGCTACAACAGTAAAGGGCCTGCATTGTCCACCTTTTTCTCTACTTCGCCAAGAACCTGAGTGTGCATTAAAAATAAATTCACTGATAGTCACGGTTCTGCGTTACTAAATTCCCTCTACCAATGATTGACTGTAATAAACGCGGGCGGACAAGACTAGAAGTGAAGGAAGGTGGCTGGTGCGGGACCTGGGCAGCGGTATGGAGGAGCAGCAGGGGGTCTGTAGGTATGTTCTTATTATTATTTTTAGAACACACTCAGGCCTTTGGTAAAATAAAAAAGGGGGCGAATCACCCTATTAGAAATATATCCAAATGTGCAGCCATATTTTATTTAATGCAAAGCTATGTGTCTCCGTGGTAACTCTTTTTCCTTTTTTTCTAAGACTACAGACAAGCCCTGTGTAGTCTGCTCTGTCAGTCATACGCTGCCATTTTTTGTCCTTCTTGATAACGTACATTCTGCAGCTTGAAACATAGAAGGGAATAGGATTTCAGGATCAGACTACAGTGTGTTTGTTTGTAGTCTGTTACCATGGAGACACATAGAAGATGTAAACACACACCTGTGAAAAGTTTTCAAAGACTAAATTACAGAAGTTGCTTTGACATTTCATTTGCATTGCAATAGAAGTGATTGGACGTGATAATGTACGGTACATAGAGGTGCTCGCCTTAGGCCGAAAAAAGGATCATCGATATGTGTATGATTGGTGAGGGTCCGACTCCTGGGACCCCCCGCAATCCCCATGCCTCCTGTATAAATGGAGTAATAGTGCGCATTCACACAGGAGCTCCTTTATTATTATTAGTAGTAGTATTTATTATTATTATTGTTATTATTATGGCATGTGTGGAGCTGTAGTCACACATTTTTTTAATATTAGAGGTTAGTATGTGTGTATATATATCGGTAT
The DNA here is from genome assembly GCF_032444005.1 of Ranitomeya imitator. Classification (NCBI taxonomy): domain Eukaryota; kingdom Metazoa; phylum Chordata; class Amphibia; order Anura; family Dendrobatidae; genus Ranitomeya; species Ranitomeya imitator. Next base: position 37,561,628 of record NC_091287.1, on the reverse strand, counting down.
CTATAAGCCTGACTTCTATTTCCAGTCTGTATACTTACTCTGAATAAAAATGCAAGGCTTCTAGAAATAATAGGATTTGTATCATCATTCTGCCTCGGATTTTGGATTTTATGCGCTGCCCGGGTAATAATGGAAACATTCTCCATATAAATGTGATAAGCAACATAAAGTGAAGGGGCAGGAATCCGAGAGACACAGAAGTGCACCTAGGTACGGTGATCAGACGGCCCCGGAGAAGCCTCACGGGGACCTCAGCATTGGCGTTTTTTACGTTCATCATTGTGGGCAGGGTTTAGGCTTTCCAGATCCTTTCAGCTGATCCATCAATTGAAACTTTTCAAAAAGTCACAAAACTTTTTCACAAATATACTCCAGACCCTCCCTGATTGATTTACATGTACAGCAGAAATTTTTGGCACTTTTTTTTGTGTGAACTTTTTTGCTCTATAAAGTTGCAAAAAAAAAAAAGTTAAAGACTAAAATAAAGATGATTTTTTTTTTAATTTTGTGCAAAATTCATGAACCATGCTTGGTTACCTTGAATAATTTGCTGCAAAAAAAAAAGCAAGCAGCCAATAACTAAAAAAAAAGACAAAAAAACAGAGAACGCCAATCATGAATGATGACCTTAGTTTTACATTTACGTTTTAAGATGCTGAATGTACATTACCAAGAAGGGGAGAACTGGAAGAGTGTGACGCTAGGGGCAGACTACACAAGGCTTGTTGGTAGTCTGTTACCATGGAGACACATAGGTCTGCATAGGACATGTCAGCACAATTTTATCAAGACCACTTGTAAAGTTGCTCCATTTTTCCAAATTAATTTTGGGCAATAAATGAAAAAAAAAATGGATGTTAAATTGGACACACTTTGAAAGGGGTTGTCCACTCTCCTTTTTATTTTACCAAGGTTTCAATAATAATATGCCCGTACTTCAGCAGGTATTTTTCCAATGTTTAAGCTCTTGGGCCCCAGTGCTAACTCCATTATAGGGCCCAGACTTCCCATGGGTTATTTATAATACTGGTGTCTTTTTATGTGGCACGGGGGTCTCTGTTAAGCACCAGGGTCTCCGTTTCTATTGAATCCACACATTGCTCTATGTGTATGCTCAGACAGGAGCTGTGTGCTCCTGTCTGCTGAGCTTCACACTTTTCAGGGGTCTATTGAACGATCGACGGGGGTCTGAATGCTTGGACCCACACTGATCTACAGGCAATTAAAGTGCCTGCCAAATCTGAAAAAAATTCTTTTAAAGTTTAGTTACTCCTAGAAAACATATATTTTTTAAATGCGAGTAATTTAAGAGATTAATCATTTTCTAATCTACCTTTATAGTGGGCCGTTTTTACCATTATAGAGCACTGAATCCTCAGCATTTTCATAGGCATAAATGATAAAATTCTGATTGAATGCAGCCACCACTAGGGGGAGCTCACTGCACACTGTGTTATTATTGAGGTCAATGTATGCCAGACTGTAAAAAGCCCATAAGCTCCCCCTAGTGGTGGCTGTAGGTAGTCAGAATGTTTTTTTGTTTGTTTTGTTTTTTTTTAATTATTTGAAAAATGTTTAATAAAAAGAATTTGATAACAATATAAAAATAAAAAAAAAGAATATTAGTTTTTAAAATGTGGAGGAAATTTGGAAAAACAATACTGTTACACTATTAAGATATATAATTATGCGCACAGAATTGCAAATAGAGAACTGTAATAAATAACACAATTTTTGGGTACCAAAAATATGTCAAATCTTTATTGAATTATATAAATAAATTCCATATTGATAAAATACAGCACGCAGGTCACTTATCTTCACTTAGGACAAATCCAGAATTTAATTTGGTAATAATACAAAAAAAAAAAATGTCACATTCTGCTAAATTCACATTTTTCGATGAAGATTATTGGACGGTCATTTGGTTTTTCTGCGGGTGGGAATCCGTGGCCTACCTGAGAGATCGTCTTACGGCGGAACATTTTTAATAGATAAAGAAGGCAACCTTGGTATAAAGACTCCGACATGACAACCTTCTCAGACGAACACCGATTTCAGCAAATACGTTACACAATGCCTCCTGATATGACACGATTCCTCTTGTCACATTACAAACAGGGTTTCATTAAAGGGATTCCTGTGCAGAAGATAAAAAAAGTAAAGTTATATCCTTAAAGTCAATCTCCACCTTTTATAATTGTGTTGTCCAAAATTCAGAGCGGATTAATTTCTTAATATATTATTATAGCCATCAGAGCTTTGTTTTTCTGCTAAAGATCTTCGATAATCCCCTGCTTAGTATTGAATAATTACATTCTGTCTGCTCCCAGCAGCCACCAGGGGGAGCCGAAGAGCTTATAGCAATACTGTGTATTATTATTATGTAGTAATCTCCTCAGCGCCCCCTGCTGGTGGCCGCAGGTTGAATTTCATCATTTAATTCTATGTAAGAGATTTCTTAAAGGGAATTTTTCAGCAGGTTTTTACTATATAATCTGAGAGCAGCATGACGTAGGGGCAGAGAGCTGGTATCACCTATTGGTCTGCTTAGTACAGTTTTGACAGAATCCCTGTTTTCTCTGCTGTAGTTGTAGCAGTGCTCTGAATGCTGAGCTGTGTGTAATCCCACCCACACCACTGATTGGCTTTCTGTGTACTATACTTTGTCAGCAAGCTGCCAATCAGTGGTGGGGGCGGAGTTACACAGATTGACCTGACTGGTGTGCACGGAGACCTAGTCAGGCAGTGATAATCTCCTGCTGATAAAACACTGATTGTATTGGAGTGCACTGGATTATAGCTATATTTAAATGCATTCTGCTGCTAAAATAGTGACAGCTGGTGACAGACTACTTTTAAGAGTTTTCTGCAAGAGTCCTTAAAGAATAAGTACACTTTTTTTTAATAATAATAATAGTTTTGATTAGGATGGAAAGTTATGAAACTTTTCAATTCACTTTATTAGGGAATTTATCTTCATTGCTGTAAAAAAAAAAACTATATATACAATTGCATTAAAGCAACTTGCAAGCCCCTAGTTTTTCCCAGTCTATTTTCTTGCCTTCAGTTGCATTGATATCAGAATTGGAGCACAGATGATGGCAGTGATGGGTCGGCTCACAGATGATGGCAGTGATGGGTCGGCTCACAGATGATGGCAGTGATGGGTCGGCTCACAGATGATGGCAGTGACGGGTCGGCTCACAGATGATGGCAGTGACGGGTCGGCTCGCAGATGATGGCAGTGATGGGTCGGCTCGCAGATGATGGCAGTGATGGGTCGGCTCGCAGATGATGGCAGTGATGGGTCGGCTCACAGATGATGGCAGTGACGGGTCGGCTCGCAGATGATGGCAGTGATGGGTCGGCTCACAGATGATGGCAGTGATGGGTCGGCTCACAGATGATGGCAGTGATGGGTCGGCTCACAGATGATGGCAGTGATGGGTCGGCTCACAGATGATGGCAGTGATGGGTCGGCTCACAGATGATGGCAGTAATGGGTCGGCTCACAGATGATGGCAGTGATGGGTCGGCTCACAGATGATGGCAGTGGTGGGTCGGCTCACAGATGATGGCAGTGATGGGTCGGCTCACAGATGATAGTAGTGACGGGTCGGCTCGGCACCGGTGTCTCACTGACTATGGGATATACTGCTGCAGGAGATTCTTCTGATAAGCCCAGCGCTCGGAGGAGGCGACAGGAACGGGTAATATTCATATTATAGTATCAGTGATTTAGCAGTCACATGGGTGTAAAAAAGAGACACAAGGATGAAAATTGTCTGTGGTGTTATACATTGTTCTGTCCCTGACGTTAAAGAGAATGTGTCACTAAGGGAGTGGGTGCATCGATACCCTTTAATCATGCCTCAAATTGTACATCAAACGGCCAATCTCGCCTGTGTAGTTGTCAATTGTTATGAATTTGCCAGGACTGTCCAGAATTTTCAGATACTGTCGCAGCAAATTTGGGGCATTGGTGGGGTTTACATGAACCCAGCCCAAAAGTGACTGTTTCGTGGGTGAGTCAGGGGTATTTCCAGGAGGTACGGGTCAGGGGTATTCCCAGGAAGGACGGATCAGAGGTATTCCCACGAGGGACGGTTCTAGGGTTTTCCCAGGAGGGACGTTTCAAGAGTATTCCCAGGAGAGACGATGCAGAGGTACTCCCAGGAGGGACGATACTGGGGTATTCCCAGGAGGGACGATGCTGGGGTATTCCCAGGTGGGACGGATCAGGGGTATTCCCAGGAGAGATGATGCAGGGGTATTTCCAGGAGGGACAGATCAGGGGTATTCCCAGGAGGAACGGGTCAGGTGTTATGGCTGGCAATCAGGCAACACAGCGTGCAGTAATCAGCGCACATACAGAGATCTGGCAATAACCAAAAACAATAGGACGAGCTCTGAGACGTGGAATCTCTGTAGACTGCAGTACCTGATCTATCCTCACACAACTATAAGCAGCAGTGGATTGCGCCTATCACTACCTATGCAACTCGGCACTGCCTGAGGAGCTGACTAGCCTGAAGATAGAAATACAAGCCTGACTTACCTCAGAGAAATACCCCAAAGGAATAGGCAGCCCCCCACATATAATGACTGTTAGCAAGATGAAAAGACAAACGTAGGAATGAAATAGATTCAGCAAAGTGAGGCCCGATATTCTAGACAGAGCGAGGATAGCAAAGAGAACTATGCAGTCTACAAAAAACCCTAAAACGAAAACCACGCAAAGGGGCAAAAAGACCCACCGTGCCGAACTAACAGCACGGCGGTGCACCCCTTTGCTTCTCAGAGCTTCCAGCAAAAAGTTAATAGCAAGCTGGACAGAAAAAACAGAAAACAAACTAGAAGCACTTATCTAGCAGAGCAGCAGGCCCAAGGAAAGATGCAGTAGCTCAGATCCAACACTGGAACATTGACAAGGAGCAAGGAAGACAGACTCAGGTGGAGCTAAATAGCAAGGCAGCCAACGAGCTCACCAAAACACCTGAGGGAGGAAGCCCAGAGACTGCAATACCACTTGTGACCACAGAAGTGAACTCAGCCACAGAATTCACAACAGTACCCCCCCTTGAGGAGGGGTCACCGAACCCTCACCAGAACCCCCAGGCCGACCAGGATGAGCCACATGAAAGGCACGAACAAGATCTGGGGCATGGACATCAGAGGCAAAAACCCAGGAATTATCTTCCTGAGCATAACCCTTCCATTTGACCAGATACTGGAGTTTCCGTCTAGAGACACGAGAATCCAAAATCTTCTCCACAATATACTCCAATTCCCCCTCCACCAAAACAGGGGCAGGAGGCTCCACAGATGGAACCATAGGTGCCACGTATCTCCTCAACAACGACCTATGGAATACATTATGTATGGAAAAGGAGTCTGGGAGGGTCAGACGAAAAGACACCGGATTGAGAATCTCAGAAATCCTATACGGACCAATAAAACGAGGTTTAAATTTAGGAGAGGAAACCTTCATAGGAATATGACGAGAAGATAACCAAACCAGATCCCCAACACGAAGTCGGGGTCCCACACGGCGTCTGCGATTAGCGAAAAGCTGAGCCTTCTCCTGGGACAAGGTCAAATTGTCCACTACCTGAGTCCAGATCTGCTGCAACCTGTCCACCACAGAATCCACACCAGGACAGTCCGAAGACTCAACCTGTCCTGAAGAGAAACGAGGATGGAACCCAGAATTGCAGAAAAATGGAGAGACCAAGGTAGCCGAGCTGGCCCGATTATTAAGGGCGAACTCAGCCAACGGCAAAAATGACACCCAATCATCCTGGTCAGCGGAAACAAAACATCTCAGATATGTTTCCAAGGTCTGATTGGTTCGTTCGGTCTGGCCATTAGTCTGAGGATGGAAGGCCGAGGAGAAAGATAGGTCAATGCCCATCCTACCACAAAAGGCTCGCCAGAACCTCGAGACAAACTGGGAACCTCTGTCAGAAACAATATTCTCAGGAATGCCATGTAAACGAACCACATGCTGGAAGAACAAAGGCACCAAATCAGAGGAGGAAGGCAATTTAACCAAGGGCACCAGATGGACCATTTTAGAAAAGCGATCACAGACCACCCAAATGACCGACATTTTTTGAGAAACGGGAAGGTCAGAAATGAAATCCATCGAAATATGTGTCCAAGGCCTCTTCGGGACCGGCAAGGGCAAAAGCAACCCACTGGCACGTGAACAGCAGGGCTTAGCCCTAGCACAAATTCCACAGGACTGCACAAAAGCACGCACATCCCGTGACAGAGATGGCCACCAGAAGGATCTAGCAACCAACTCCCTGGTACCAAAGATTCCTGGATGACCGGCCAGCACCGAACAATGAAGTTCAGAGATAACTTTACTAGTCCACCTATCAGGGACGAACAGTTTCTCGGCCGGACAACGATCAGGTTTATTAGCCTGAAATTTCTGCAACACTCTCCGCAAATCAGGGGAGATGGCAGACACAATGACTCCTTCCTTGAGGATACTCGCCGGCTCAGATAACCCCGGAGAGTCGGGCACAAAACTCCTAGACAGAGCATCCGCCTTCACATTTTTAGAGCCCGGAAGGTATGAAATCACAAAATCAAAACGAGCAAAAAATAACGACCAACGGGCCTGTCTAGGATTCAAGCGCTTGGCAGACTCAAGATAAGTAAGGTTCTCATGATCAGTCAATACCACCACGCGATGCTTAGCACCCTCAAGCCAATGACGCCACTCCTCGAATGCCCACTTCATGGCCAGCAACTCTCGGTTGCCCACATCATAATTACGCTCAGCAGCAGAAAATTTCCTGGAAAAGAAAGCACATGGTTTGAACACTGAGCAACCAGAACCTCTCTGTGACAAAACCGCCCCTGCACCAATCTCAGAAGCATCAACCTCGACCTGGAACGGAAGAGAAACATCAGGTTGACACAACACAGGGGCACAGCAAAAACGACGCTTCAACTCCTGAAAAGCTTCCACGGCAGCAGAAGACCAATTAACCAAATCAGCACCCTTCTTGGTCAAATCGGTCAATGGTCTGGCAATGCTAGAAAAATTACAGATGAAGCGACGATAAAAATTAGCAAAGCCCAGGAATTTCTGCAGACTTTTTAGAGATGTCGGCTGAGTCCAATCCTGGATGGCCTGAACCTTAACCGGATCCATCTCGATAGTAGAAGGGGAAAAGATGAACCCCAAAAATGAAACTTTCTGCACACCGAAGAGACACTTTGATCCCTTCACGAACAAGGAATTAGCACGCAGTACCTGGAAAACCATTCTGACTTGCTTCACATGAGACTCCCAATCATCTGAGAAGATCAAAATGTCATCCAAGTAAACAATCAAGAATTTATCCAGATACTCACGGAAAATGTCATGCATAAAAGACTGAAAAACAGATGGAGCATTGGCAAGTCCGAACGGCATCACCAGATACTCAAAATGACCCTCGGGCGTATTAAATGCCGTTTTCCATTCATCTCCCTGCCTGATTCTCACCAGATTATACGCACCACGAAGATCAATCTTAGTAAACCAACTAGCCCCCTTAATCCGAGCAAACAAGTCAGAAATCAATGGCAAGGGATACTGAAACTTAACAGTGATCTTATTAAGAAGGCGGTAATCAATACACGGTCTTAGCGAACCATCCTTCTTGGCTACAAAAAAGAACCCTGCTCCCAATGGTGACGACGATGGGCGAATATGTCCCTTCTCCAGGGACTCCTTCACATAACTGCGCATAGCGGTGTGTTCAGGTACGGACAAATTAAATAAACGACCCTTAGGGAATTTACTACCAGGAATCAAATCGATAGCACAATCACAATTCCTATGCGGAGGTAGGGCATCAGACTTGGACTCTTCAAATACATCCTGAAAGTCCGACAAGAACTCTGGGATGTCAGAAGGAATGGATGACGAAATAGACAAAAATGGAACATCACCATGTACTCCCTGACAACCCCAGCTGGTTACCGACATAGAGTTCCAATCCAATACTGGATTATGGGTTTGTAGCCATGGCAACCCCAACACGACCACATCATGCAAATTATGCAGTACCAGAAAGCGAATAACTTCCTGATGTGCAGGAGCCATGCACATGGTCAGCTGGGCCCAGTACTGAGGCTTATTCTTGGCCAAAGGTGTAGCATCAATTCCTCTCAACGGAATAGGACACCGCAAAGGCTCCAAGAAAAATGCATCAACATTACTCAATGCAGAATCTCCTGGTGCAAGAGAAAACGCCCAGTCCTGTGGGTCGCCGCGCAAAAAAGAAATAATAATCAAAACCTGTTGAATAGGATTACCAGAAGAATGAGGTTTCAAGGCCAAAAATAGCTTACAATTATTTCTGAAGCTCAGGAACTTAGTTCTGTCACCAAAAAACAAATCAGGAATCGGAATTCTTGGTTCTAGCATCGATTTCTGATCAATAGTATCTTGAATCTTTTGTACATTTACAACGAGATTATCCATTGAGGAGCACAGAGCCTGAATATCCATGTCCACAGCTGTGTCCTGAAGCACTCTAATGTCTAGGGGAAAAAAAAGACTGAAGACAGAGCTAAGAAAAAAAAATGATGTCAGGATTTCTTTTTTCCCTCTATTGGGAATCATTGGTGTGGCTCCTTGTACTGTTATGGCTGGCAATCAGGCAACACAGCGTGCAGTAATCAGCGCACATACAGAGATCTGGCAATAACCAAAAACAATAGGACGAGCTCTGAGACGTGGAATCTCTGTAGACTGCAGTACCTGATCTATCCTCACACAACTATAAGCAGCAGTGGATTGCGCCTATCACTACCTATGCAACTCGGCACTGCCTGAGGAGCTGACTAGCCTGAAGATAGAAATACAAGCCTGACTTACCTCAGAGAAATACCCCAAAGGAATAGGCAGCCCCCCACATATAATGACTGTTAGCAAGATGAAAAGACAAACGTAGGAATGAAATAGATTCAGCAAAGTGAGGCCCGATATTCTAGACAGAGCGAGGATAGCAAAGAGAACTATGCAGTCTACAAAAAACCCTAAAACGAAAACCACGCAAAGGGGCAAAAAGACCCACCGTGCCGAACTAACAGCACGGCGGTGCACCCCTTTGCTTCTCAGAGCTTCCAGCAAAAAGTTAATAGCAAGCTGGACAGAAAAAAACAGAAAACAAACTAGAAGCACTTATCTAGCAGAGCAGCAGGCCCAAGGAAAGATGCAGTAGCTCAGATCCAACACTGGAACATTGACAAGGAGCAAGGAAGACAGACTCAGGTGGAGCTAAATAGCAAGGCAGCCAACGAGCTCACCAAAACACCTGAGGGAGGAAGCCCAGAGACTGCAATACCACTTGTGACCACAGAAGTGAACTCAGCCACAGAATTCACAACAGTCAGGGGTATTTCCAGGAGGGATGGATCAGGGGTATTCCCAGGAGGTACGGGTCAAGGGTATTCCCAGGGGGGAGAGATCAGGGGTATTCCCAGGAAGTATGGATCAGGAGTATTTCCAGGAGGGATGGATCAGGGCTATTCCCAGGAGGGACGGATCAAGAGTATTCCCAGGGGGGACGGATCAGGGGTATTTCCAGGAGGGATGATGCAGTGGTATTCCCAGGAGGGACGATGCAGTGGTATTCCCAGGAGGGACGGATCAGGGGTATTCCCAGGAGGGACGGATCAGCGGTATTCCCAGGAGGGATGATGCAGTGGTATTCCCAGGAGGGACGGATCAGGGGTATTCCCAGAAGGGACGGATCAGGGGTATTCCCAGGAGGGACGATGCAGGGTATTCCCAGGAGGGACAGATCAGGGGTATTCCCAGGAGGGATGATGCAGTGGTATTCCCAGGAGGGACGATGCAGTGGTATTCCCAGGAGGGACGGATCAGGGGTATTCCCAGGAGGGACGGATCAGCGGTATTCCCAGGAGGGATGATGCAGTGGTATTCCCAGGAGGGACGGATCAGGGGTATTCCCAGGAGGGACGATGCAGGGTATTCCCAGGAGGGACAGATCAGGGGTATTCCCAGGAGGGACGATGCAATGGTATTCCCAGGAGGGACAGATCAGGAGTATTCCCAGGAGGGACGATGCAGTGGTATTCCCAGGAGGGACAGATCAGGAGTATTCCCAGGAGGGACAGATCAGGGGTATTCCCAGGAGGGACGGATCAGGAGTGTTCCCAGGAGGGACGGATCAGGAGTGTTCCCAGGAGGGACGGATCAGGAGTATTCCCAGGAGGGACGGATCAGGGGTATTCCCAGGAGGGACGATGCAGTGGTATTCCCAGGAGGGACAGATCAGAGGTATTCCCAGGAGGGACGGATCAGGAGTATTCCCAGGAGGGACGGATCAGGAGTATTCCCAGGAGGGAGGGATCAGGAGTATTCCCAGGAGGGACGGATCAGGGGTATTCCAAGGAGGGACGATGCAGTGGTATTCCCAGGAGGGACAGATCAGGGGTATTCCCAGGAGGTACGGATCAGTGGTATTCCCAGGAGGGACGGATCAGGAGTATTCCCAGGAGGGACGATGCAATGGTATTCCCAGGAGGGTCGGATCAAGAGTATTCCCAGGAGGTACGGATCAGAGGTATTCCCAGGAGGGACGATGCAATGGTATTCCCAGGAGGGTCGGATCAAGAGTATTCCCAGGAGGTACGGATCAGAGGTATTCCCAGGAGAGACAGATCAGGAGTATTCCCAGAGGGGACAGATCAGGGGTATTTCCAGGAGGGATGATGCAGTGGTATTCCCAGGAGGGACGATGCAGTGGTATTCCCAGGAGGGACGGATCAGGGGTATTCCCAGGAGGGACGGATCAGGGGTATTCCCAGGAGGGATGATGCAGTGGTATTCCCAGGAGGGACGGATCAGGGGTATTCCCAGAAGGGACGGATCAGGGGTATTCCCAGGAGGGACGATGCAGGGTATTCCCAGGAGGGACAGATCAGGAGTATTCCCAGGATGGACAGTGCAGGGGTATTCTCAGGAGGGACGGTGCAGGGGTATTCCCAGGAGGGACGGATCAGGAGTATTCCCAGGAGGGACGGATCAGGAGTATTCCCAGGAGGGACGATGCAGGGGTATTCCCAGGAGGGACAGATCAGGGGTATTCCCAGGAGGGACAGATCAGGAGTATTCCCAGGAGGGACGGATCAGGAGTATTCCCAGGAGGGACGATGCAGGAGTATTCCCAGGAGGGAGAGATCAGGGGTATTCCCAGGAGGGACAGATCAGGAGTATTCCCAGGAGGGACGGATCAGGAGTATTCCCAGGAGGGACGATGCAGGGGTATTCCCAGGAGGGACAGATCAGGGGTATTCCCAGGAGGGACGATGCAGTGGTATTCCCAAGAGGGACAGATCAGGAGTATTCCCAGGAGGGACGGTGCAGGGGTATTCCCAGGAGGGACGGATCAGGAGTATTCCCAGGAGGGACGGATCAGGAGTATTCCCAGGAGGGACGGATCAGGGGTATTCCCAGGAGGGACAGATCAGGGGTATTCCCAGGAGGGACGGATCAGTGGTATTCCCAGGAGGTACGGATCAGTGGTATTCCCAGGAGGAACGGATCAGGAGTATTCCCAGGAGGGACGGATCAAGAGTATTCCCAGGAGGTACGGATCAGAGGTATTCCCAGAGGGGACAGATCAGGGGTATTCCCAGGAGGGACAGATCAGGGGTATTCCCAGGAGGGACAGATCAGGGGTATTCCCAGGAGGGACGATGCAATGGTATTCCCAGGAGGGACAGATCAGGAGTATTCCCAGGATGGACGGTGCAGGGGTATTCCCAGGAGGGACGGTGCAAGGGTATTCCCAGGAGGGACAGATCAAGAGTATTCCCAGGAGGGACGGATCAGGAGTATTCCCAGGAGGGACGGATCAGGGGTATTCCCAGGAGGGACAGATCAGGAGTATTCCCAGGAGGGACGATGCAGTGGTATTCCCAGGAGGGACAGATCAGGAATATTCCCAGGAGGGACGGTGCAGGGGTATTCCCAGGAGGGACGGATCAGGAGTATTCCCAGGAGGGACGGATCAGGGGTATTCCCAGGAGGGACGATGCAGTGGTATTCCCAGGAGGGAGGAACAGATCAGGGGTATTCCCAGGAGGGACGGATCAGGAGTATTCCCAGGAGGGACGGATCAAGAGTATTCCCAGGAGGTACGGATCAGTGGTATTCCCAGGAGGGACGGATCAGAGGTATTCCCAGGAGGGACAGATCAGGAGTATTCCCAGAGGGGACAGATCAGGGGTATTCCCCTGATCAGAACCTCCCACTCCCGTCTCCAAGACTTTACACGTGCTGCGCCGATTCTTTGGAATGCACTACCTAGGTTAATACGATTAATCCCCAATCCCCACAGTTTTAAGCGTACCCTAAAAACTCACTTGTTCAGACTGGCCTACCGCCTCAACGCCTTAACCTAACGATCCCTGTGTGGCCTATTTAAAAAAAAAAAAAAAATGAATGTTCTCATTCACTTTATGCAGTTAATAGCCCTCTGTGTCTGTACTGCTACATACTTAGGCAGTTAACTGGTTCATGCAGCTTTACATGAACACCCGAGCCTTACACTATGGCCGGTCCGAATAACTAAAGCAATTGTTACCATCCACCTCTCGTGTCTCCCCTTTTCCTCATAGTTTGTAGCTTGCGAGCAGCAGGGCCCTCATTCCTCATGGTATCTATTCTGAACTGTGATCTCTGTTATGCTGTAATGTCTATTGTCTGTACAAGTCCCCTCTATAATTTGTAAAGCGCTGCGGAATATGTTGGCGCTATATAAATAAAAATTATTATATTATTATTATTATTCCCAGCAGGGACTTGTTTCCCCAGCACTTATGGTGGTAAGTATGCACTCGCTGATTTGTTGACCCTTTAAGATGTATTTGAAATATATAATCCTTCAAAACTCACAATCCTTTATTTCATTTCACTATGTTGCTTTTTTTATGCCGGCCAATCGGTTTGGCTTTAACCCAGTTTTATTCATGTCATTGCTATAGATATGTACTCACTTTGCTGGAATTACCTTTTATAGGTTTTTGTAGATAAAGGGGCAAATTTGGAGCCATCGCTTGTCTTCTTCCCACCCCGTGAGACCTCGAGAGGACACAGTCTACATAAATGTCCCAGAAGTCCTGCGCCAAACCGTCAAAAAGCGCGTTATGTTTGGGATTGGTTGATTCTTTCAAGTAGATCATGAAGTCCCAGAGCCCCATGATAGTATCTGCCACTCTGAGCTTTTTCATCTCCACCAGCTTACGTGACGCCGCTTCCCAGCACTCGTGGTCAATCTCTCCGAGGTTCCCGGAGTGTAGGCGTTCGTGGGGTTCCTTAGTATACACAGATCTGGCATAAATTGAGGTCACCGTAAGTAAGTAGATCAGCTGAAGACACCAGCTGCTCGGAGATTCCATAACTATAGTCTAAAAATCAAGTAAAAAGAAATGTGAAATGTGCATCTGCATGGTTAGAGACTACACAACTTCTTGATGACCTACAGACAGCAGAAGACGAAGGGCAGATAGAAAGGAGCAAGTTATAACAGCAGGAGCTGTGAAGACACATAGGTCTGGTGTAAACAGCAGTGGACCCGTCAGCATTTTTTTTAGGCATCACCTCCCCTTGATTGTTTACCAAGCGCCTCACCATAAGTTTGGAGGTGGTTGTTCCTGGTATTTTAGCTCAGTTTCTTTCACTTTAGTCTACAGAAAACCTATGAGTTCGACCCACATCAATATATATAAGGATAGGCGATCGATAGTATACTGTCTGAAACCCATTTATCTAACGTGTGTTATTATTCCTGGAAATGAATTAAAAAAAAAAATACACAGCTGGTTGTTACAATTATTTGTTAGACACTGTCTAAACTAAACTTTGTAGTGGCCAATGAGATTGTTAGCATCCATTTCTTTTATGGGGTCCAAAGGGGAACATTTCTCCTTATAGAAGACTTAAAGCCATGCAATGCTCCTCTGGGATTATAAATATGGAAACTCTAGCACTACCGCTTGGAAGTAGCAATCCTAAAGGTCAATATCAACCCTTTAACGAGCCTTGTCACTTCATTTAGGATAAGAAGCTAAACTAGACACTATTTGCAGACACGTGTTTCGGGATGTTTGCCCCTCGTCAGTGCAAAGCAGGAAATGTTATTTGGATGGGGGAGACCTCTGACAGACGTTCTAAAGCGTAACATCTCTCCTTCTGGAGAATGCCAAGACGGCATAAAGGTACCTTCACACTGAACAACTTAACAACGATATCGCTAGCGATCCGTGACGTTGCAGCGTCCTGGATAGCGATATCGTTGTGTTTGACACGCAGCAGCGATCTGGATCCTGCTGTAGCCAAATATAAATTTCACCGCACTCTCAAAGGGAATATAATGCCAAATTTTTAACAAATTTATTAAATGTGTTCAGGGAGCATAACAGAATATTTCAAAAAAGCGATGAGACGTTTCGGCTCCACCAGAGCCTTCAACATACTCGCTTGTTTGGAGAGTTTAGTGCGTATAGGGAGAATAGGGATAGGGATCCCAGTGATGCTATATTTACGTAATGCCCAGGCGTATCTGCGCAATGTAGGGACAACTTTGGATCTTAATGGAGGAAGGAGGTAGCGGCGCTCCCGTGCCTAGCTGCTAAAAAAATCAACAAGAAAATCCACTTTAAACAGAAATAGCTAGGGTTAGGGTTAGGATCCCTAGTAACCCTAAGGGATCCTAACCCTATCCCTAACCCTACCGGATCCTAACCCTAACCCTAAGGGATCCTAACCCTAACGCATGCGTTTTAATAGAAAAACACAAGAATACACACTGATAAGCCAACCCCAAACCCTAACCCTAAGGGATCCTAACCCTAACCCTAAGGGATCCTAACCCTAACCCTTAGGATTAGGGCTAGGATCCCTTAGGGTTAGGGTTTGGGGTTGGCTTATCAGTGTGTATTCTTGTGTTTTTCTATTAAAACGCATGCGTTTACATAGACAGCAATAGGTTTTTTTGCCGCAAAAAAAGCATGCGTTTTTTGCGGCAAAAAAACGCCGCTAGAAATTACTACATGTTGCATTTTTGCAACACAACGCATGCATAGAAAAGATGCATGCGGCCGCAAAACGAGGCAAAACGCATGCAAAAAAACGCATGCGTTTTTAATGTTAAGTATAGGAAAAAAAACGCATGCTTTTTTGCGCTAAAACGCAGAGGCAAAAAATGCAAATGTGAAACCAGCCTAAGAATTGAGGTTTTTCCTTGTGGAGAGTGACAGACCTGACATGACTGTGTAAGGAGACTTATAAGCCACGCAGTGCTACTCTGGGAAATTATGATTGATGAGGAGCAACACACCAAAACACATGTCTGCAAATTGAGATTCTGGTTCGGCTTTTATCCTAAGTCATGTGACAAGGCTCGTTAAAGGGTCGATAGTGACTTTTAGGATTGCTAACTCCAACATGTGACACTAGAGTTCAAGTCCTTTTCCGATCTGAAGAGGCAATTTGCATATTTAATTTCCCAGAGTAGCATGCATGGCTTATAAGTCTCCTTACACCGTCATGTCAGGCCTGTCACTCTCCATGAGGAATTTCAGCCTTATGAATTTCCACCTCCTGAGCCATCTCCATATACCTGCACCCTGTATATACACATCACACGTCGAGAAAGGGTAATAGAATTAAGCTCTTTCTCCCTACCCCATACACATGCACAATTTGGCTGAGCACGCATGTGTTCTCAATGGGGAGAGGGGAGTAAGCAGCTGCCAGACACGGCTGGCGGCAGCTTATCTCCCCTACAAACAAAAGAATTGGACATATTAAAAAATATTCCCAATCCCTCTTTTCCTAGACGTCAGACGTTCCTGCGTACACATTATGGATGGATGGATGGATGCGGATTATGTTATCGAAATCGCCAGATTGAGTTGAATTTTGTGTCGTGTATGGTTATCTTTACTTCTGCTCACAGTTTAGACAATGATACAATTGTAGCTCTTGTAACAGAAATCTCTACACTTCGCTAAAATCTCTCAGGTTGTAAATTTTTACCAAGTCGCACCCTGTCAACTACTGTACATCTGCCATAAAGCCTGACACTAATCTGCCTTTATACTATGATTGCAGCATTTTATAGCTACCACTAGGGGGAGCTCACTGCATACAGATTTACAGCGCCTGCAAAAATCTGTATGTAGCAAGCTCCCCCTAGTGGTAGTTGAAGTCAAATTTTTATTGATCACATTTCCGCTACACAGAATTTCCTTATAATAAAGCCAAAGCTGACAACATTTTTTTCTCTATCATGAAACAGAATTCAGGACATTTACTGCAAAGTTATAGTATTTGTCACATTTGACAAAAGTTGAGAACTCAAGATGTATTTGATGACATAACTGCAGACAAAAAATGTGGATCTTCCCTGCACTGAACTTGGGAGCCATTGTTAGTATGATTTACATGACAAATCCATAATAATCCTTTAGGTTATAATTATGCAGTAAATTGTTCCAAATTCTGCATCCGGCTCTGCTACATCTACACATAGCACGCAATTGTTCTTGTAGTTAAGACGAAACTTCTACTCTCTTAAAGACAGTGCTCCATAGGAAAAGAAAAGGGGGCAAATTAGCTCTCACATCTGCCAAAAGCAGACAACAACCTACCGCTAATCTACAGAGGGGCGTCTGCTTGGGTCACAGCCAATACAACAATCTTTAGCTTACATGACAGATACAATCACTTAATCAAGTTTTAGTTTTACTTACGTGCCGGGATTAAAATAATAATGCCTGGAAAAAAAAAAGTAAAAAAAAATCAGTGGAAAAAATATGTGGTAATATAAAGATAAATCTAAGATAGATAGATAATAGATATATATGATAGATAGATTAATAGATAATAGATAGATAATAGATAGATAGATGATAGATAGATAAAAGATATAGATGATAGATAATTGATAGATAGATGATAGATAATAGATAGATAATGGATAGATATATGATAGATAATAGATAGGTAATATATAGATAATAGATGATAGATAATAGATATATAGATGATAGATAATAGATAATGGATAGATATGTGATAGATAATTGATAGATAATATATAGATAATAGATGATATATAATAGATGGATGATAGATAGATGATGGATAGATAATAGATAGATAATAGATAGATAATAGATAGATAATAGATACTAGATAATAAATTGACGATAGATAATAAATAATAGATAATATACAGATATGAGATAATATATAAATGATAAATAATCAATAGATACGTCTCGCTCTTCCAGACCTGAACTGTCTTCTGATGAGAAGTGAGGAGTGGGACTGCCAAGTGAATTTTTATATTGAAGACCCTCCTACGGTCCTGCGTCACATCAAGGGGGCCTGAGACTGTCTGAGTCAGTAGTATCTCTGTCGTAGAACAATGTGTTATGTTGAGATCACTACTATGATACATGCAGAGGAAGAAGTCACAGCGCAGGCATGATGCCTCCTATCTATCACTCCTTATACCGGGGACCTGGACAGGAGGCCTCGCGCCATAATACACATCAAAGCAGACGGTGCGTAACCCAAAAATATTCCGAGTTTGTTAGGGTTTTCTTTTTTTTTATTGCCATTGATGATGTTGGAACTGAACAAGTAAGTGACATATGCCTTGTGCTTCCTCTTTTTCTTCCAAGAGCCATAACTTTTGTATTTTTCCTCCTCCACAGCCGTCTAAGAACTTGTTTTTGACTACTGCACATTGCCAAATTCACCGTACAACAGATCCCAGCAGTACCTGACCACCCACCAGCATAGTGATGTGTGGGCACCACCGGAATTTCTAGAGTCTATAAAGACATACTAATAATATCATTAATACCATGGAATAATAATACCGCCACACCATCACCATATACTGTGAAGAAAATAAGTATTTGATCCATTGCCGATTTTCTAAGTTTTCCCACCTAGAAAGAATGGAAAAGTCTGTAATTTTTATCGTAGGTGCACTTCACCTGTGAGAGACAGAATCTAAAAATAATCCAGAGAATCACATTGTATGATTTTTATATAATTAATTTGCATTTTATTGCATGAAATAAGTATTTGATACAATAGAAAAACAGAACTTAATATTGCGTACAGAAACCTTTGTTTGCAATTACAGAGGTCAGATGTTTCCTGTAGTTCTTGATCAAGTTTGCACACACTGCACCAGGGATTTTGGCCCCCTCCTCCATACAGATCTTCTCCAGATCTTTCAGGTTTCGGGGCTGTCACTGGGCAACATTGAGTTTCAGCTCCATCCAAAGATTTTCTATTGGGTTCAGGTCTGGAGACTGGCTAGGCCACTCCAGGACCTTGAAATGCTTCTTACGGAGCCACTCCTTAGTTGCCCTGGCTGTGTGTTTCGAGTCATTCGCATGGTGGAAGACCCATCCACGACCCATCTTCAATGCTCTTACTGAGGGAAGGAGGTTGTTGGCCAAAAGTTTGCAATTAATGACCCCATCCATCCTCCCTTTAATACGGTGCAGTCGTCCAGTCCCCTTTGCAGGAAAGCATCCGCAAAGTATGATGTTTCCTCCACCATGCTTCATGGTTGGGACGGTGTTGTTGGGGTTATGCTCATCCGTCTTCCTCCAAACACTGCGAGTGGAGTTGATTCCAAAAAGTTCTATTCTGATCACATGACCTTCTCCCATGCCTCCTCTGGATCATCCAGATGGTCATTGATGAACTTCAAACAGGCCTGAACATGTGCTGGAGTGAGCAGGGGGACCTTGTGTGTCCTGCAGGATTTTAATCCATGATGGCCTAGTGTGTTACTAACGGTAATGTTTGAGACTGTGGTCCCAGATCTCTTCAGGCCATTGACCAGGTCTCCTTTGTAGTTCTGGGCTGATTCCTGACCTTTCTCATAATCATCTTTAACCCATGAGGCGATATCTTGCATGGAGCCCCAGACCGAGGAAGATTGACAGTCATCTTGTGTTTCTTCCATTTTCTAATAATTGTGCCAACAGTTGTTACCTTCTCACTAAGCTGCGTGCCTGTTGTCCTGTAGCCCATCCCAGCCTTGTGCAGATCTACAATTTTTTTCCCCGGAGTCCTTGGACGGCTCTTTGGTCTTGACCATGGTGGAGAAGTTGAAGTGTGATTTACTGTGTGAACAGGTGTCTTTTGTACAAGTAATGAGTTGAAACAGGTGAAATGGTAATGAGTGCAGCGTAGGAGGCTTCTTAAAGGAAAGGTCTTAAAAAGCTGTGAGACCCAAAATTCTTGCTGGTTGGTAGATATTATCAGCATATACAGTGGTGACCGAATTATACCACCATGCTGATCATTTACAAAAACCACTGCTAATAGCAATATTATCCCAATACAGTGACCATATAGTATACTCACCTGTGACGTCTCCAAATGAGGTAATTCATCTTCACCTTTGGTGTGTACCTGGCTTCCCTCTCTAGCCCTTACACCGTGTTCCAAATTATGCAAATTACATTTTTCTCAGATTTTCCTAAATGGTTGGTGCCAATGACAGTCAGTCTAATAAAAGTCATCACCCGTTAGATTATACATCGAATTTTATTGAAGAAACCTCCCAAAACCTTTGCATAAAGTCAGGATAGCCTCCCAGAGCCGCTGTTTTGATGTGAACGGCCTCCCACCCTCATATCATTGGGAGGTTTCGGGAGGTTTTGGGAAGAAAGTTGTCAGTCAGAAACTCTATATACTTTGACAGGTCATTTTCATACCTTCAGGAACCTTAAAGGGCCCTACCAGCTGTTTCCCCATGATTCTGGCCCAAAACATGACTCCTCCACCTCCATGCTGACATCACTGCCTTGTTGGGACATGGTGGCCTCCACCAACCATCCACTACTTCATCCATCTGGACTATCCAGGGTTGCTTGACACTCATCAGTAAACAAGACTGTTTGAAAATTAGTCTTCATGTATGTCTGGACCCACTGCAACCGTTTCTGCTTGTGAACACTGTTTAGGGGTGGCCGAATAGTAGGTTTATGCACCACAGCAAGCCTTTGAAGGCTCCTACACCTTGAGGTTCGAGGGACTCCAGAGGCACCAGCAGCTTCAAATAACGGTTTGCTGCTTTGTAATGGTATTTTAGCAGCTGCCCTCTTAATCCAATGAATTTGTCTGGCAGAAACCTTCCTCATTATGCCTTTATTTGCATGAACTCTGTCTGTGCTCTGTTTCAGTCACAAATCTCTTCAGAGTATGATAATCACTCTTAAGTTTTCATGAAATATCTAATATTTTAATCCCTTGACCAAGGCATTGCACTATTTAATGCTTTTCAGCAGCAGAGACATCCTTTTTATTTCCCATATTGCTTGAAACCTCTGGCCTGCTTAATAATGTGGAACATCATTTTGAAGTAATTTTCCTTTAATTAGAATCAGCTGGAAAACTAATTATCACAGGTGTTTAAGATTGATTTCAGTGATCCATTGAGCCCTGAGACACAATACCATCCATGAGTTTATTTGAAAAACAAAACAATTAAATCTTTATAACACTTAAATCCAATTTGCATAATAAATTGGGTCACAGTGTATATTGTATAATGTTCCGCTCTCTGGTCCCCGTGTAATATAATATCCCCTTCTCTGGCCACCATGTAGTACAATGCCCCCTCTCTGGCCCCCATGTTGTATAGCATCCCACTCTCTGGCCCCCATGTAGTATAATGTCCCCCTCTCTGGCCCCCGTGTAGTATAATGTCACTCTCTCTGGCCCCATGTAGTATAATGTCTCTCTCTGGCCCCCCCATGTAGTATAATGTCCCCCTCTCTGGCCCCCGTGTAGTATAATGTCACTCTCTCTGGCCCCATGTAGTATAATGTCTCTCTCTGGCCCCCCCATGTAGTATAATGCCCCCCTCTCTGGCCCCCATGTAGTGTAGTGTAATGTCCTTTTGGCCCCCTTTTTTGTATAACTTATTCCAGCCATAACTCATGTCTGTAGAATAAAACACACATTATATATGGCTTATCACCTTCCTCGCCTTTTTCCCCAATTCTACCCAAACTCCAAAGTACCGCCCTAGTGTCCTTCACAGTAACAGTACCTCCTGATTGTTCCCCCACACATAAAATATATTACAGTAGTGATGTTCCCCCTTTGTAACCCCCTCACAGTAGAAATGTACCTCTTAGGCTACTTTCGCACTTGCGTTTTTCAGCTTCCGTCACAATCCGTCGATTTTTGAGAATGCAGGATCCGTCGCTGACCGTCACACACTGGAATCCAGCGACGGATCCCGTTTTTCCCCTCTGAGCATGCCTGGAAGGATTTTCAAATCCGGAAAGAAAAACTCTCTCCCTCTCTCTCTCGTCCCCGGACATTTAATTCCCGGAATTTGTGTACGATGCATCCGTCATTACACTGGATGCGTCACACACGTTTTTCCCTATTTTCGTGACAACCATCGATACGTCATTTTGCTGCACAACAACGGACAGCAGAAAACGCAAGTGTGAAAGTAGCCTTAGTAGCCACCATACAGAATGAATGCTTCTTTCCACTTTTATTGCCCTGTGTAGGAGTAATTTCCTTTTTTTTTTTCCAAAATACACCAGTGGCACCAATACAGTAGTAATATACGCATTTTCTGTCCACCATACAAACACAATGTCCACCTTTTATGCCCCGTTACAGTTGTAATGTCCTTCATTGTGACTCCATACATTGATGATGTCCCTCATTTTAGCCCCACACAGATATATACACTACTCAGGCCCTAATACACATATAATGCCCCCATAGTGATCCTCGCAAGAATAGAAATTATGAAAAAAAAATCACCATACTTCTTACCTGTCCGCATCTCACAATAAGCAACTCCTTCATCCTCCAACACAGGTGGCACAAACGAGTAAACAATTTTATCATATATCAATTCCTCCCAATTATACTGGATGCAATGGGGGGCTGTGGGGAACAGGGGGTGTCCCAGGGGGTAGGGGGTATAGCCCAGTTTCAGCTGCATCTGTGTCCTAAGGAGACTGATACAGTTGAATACAATGGTGTAGCATCGGATCCTTACTCCACCATTCAGTCTGGTTAAAAACTAAAGGATCTGCATGGTCAGAGGGGGACATTATGCAAAATGGTGACCAGAGAGGGGGACATTATACAAAATGGGGATCAGAGTAGGGGACATTATACAGTATTGGAGCCAGAGAGGGGGACAGTGTACAGTACTGGGGCCAGAGAGGGGAAAACTATACAAAATGGGGACCAGAGAGGGTACATTACACAAAATGGTGTCCAGAGAGGGTACATTACACAAAATGGGGACCAGAGAGGGTACATTACACAAAATGGGGACCAGAGAGGGTAAATTACACAAAATGGTGTCCAGAGAGGGTACATTACACAAAATGGTGTCCAGAGAGGGTACATTACACAAAACGGGGACCAGAGAGGGTACATTACACAAAACGGGGACCAGAGAGGGTACATTACATAAAATGGGGACCAGAGAGGGTACATTACACAAAACGGGGACCAGAGAGGGTACATTACATAAAATGGGGACCAGAGAGGGTACATTACATAAAATGGGGACCAGAGAGGGTACATTACACAAAATGGTGTCCGGAGAAGAGGATATTATCCAGTGTTGGGGCCAAGAGAGGGACAGTTTAAAAATGGGGACTATAGAGGGGGGGCATTATACAGTATAGGAGCCAGAGAGGGGGACATTAAACAGTATTGGGGACGGAAATGGGGACAGTATAAAAATAATAAGGACCAAAGAGGGAAAAGTACTGCAGAGCTCAGGCGCTGGGCCTCTCTGTTCTTTCCCAGCGCCTGCGCACTGCAGTACTTTAAGGGCAGAGAAGTACGCCTGCGCAGGAGCACAATGACGGAGAGCGATGAAGAAGCAGGAGGCGGCATCGCAAGAAGATTAGAGGTGCCGGACCTGGACCTGCGACACCCATCGGATCGGACCGCACCAGACCGCCCCCGACCCTGTATATAAGCCCTGAAAGGCGGCGGCCGTATCTTATATTGGCCAAAACTGCTGACATTTTCACTTGAATCCTTCTCACGAGTAGTGTTGAGCGATACCTTCCGATATCGGAAAGTATCGGTATCGGATAGGATCGGCCGATATTCAAAAAATATCGGATATCGCCGATACCGATACCCGATCCCAATGCAAGTCAATGGGACCAAAATATCGGAATTAAAATAAACCCTTTCTTGCCTTGTAGGTTCATTCTACATGAAGGAAAACAACTAAGAATAATGTAGGATGTATTGTGGGAGGTGGCGGAGACATTAAAGGCAATGAGGTTTAGCCCAATCAAATAGAATAGCATGTTTTGTTTTTTTTTAAGACGTTCGGAGTGAAAAAGATATTGAGTATGTAAATTTTTTTTTATTTTGTCAGATATTGATGTTTTATTACATTCTTCATATTCATTTTATTCAACTATTATTATTCTTCCTATTCTACATATTCTTTTTATTCCACTGTTATTATTCTTCCTATTCTACTTCTTCATCATATTCTCATTTGTGACAGGCATTCCCGTAGTTGTTATCTATAAAAGTTGGAAGATTACACCTTCCGTTCTGCCAGTCACAAAAGTTACATTTGTCCGCGTTCAGTTTGGCCTGCAGCATCAGGCTTTATCCAGGGGCACCACGAGGAGGAACGGACTCACCCCCATACACTGCTTAGTCTTCTTCTGCATATAATTTAGATAATATCTTTTGCTCTGATATTAAGTCTTATGCTTAATGTTCTTCTGCTCTTTGTTCTGCAGCCTCTTGTTCTTCTGCTTCTCGGTCTTCCATGTCGTCGTCTCCAGGGTCGTCGTCTCCAGTGTCGTCATCTCCGCCGTCGTCGTCTCAGCCGTCGTCGTCTCCGCCGTCGTCGTCGTCGTCATCGGGGTGGTCTTCCGGGTCGTCGTCGTCATCGGGGTGGTCTTCCGGGTCGTCGACTTTAGGGTCTTCAACTTGGAAATGTAGCAGAAGGTACAAGAAGGCTGAGAAAATGCCAAGAACCAGCTGATGGAACTGGAACTCAGATGGCTACCCGAAGGTTCAAGAGCCTATGGAACTACCGAGGACCAGCTGACGTTACTGGAACCCGGTTACTAAGCAGGAGGTACCCGTGCTAAAAAGCACTACCAAGGACCGCCTGACGTTGGCGGAACTCGGATACCCAGAAGGAGGCACCTAAGCCAAAGGCTCTGCCCGGAACCAGCTGACGGTACTGGAACCAGGATGGGGAGCAGAAGGTACAAGAGAAAAAGACACTGCCGAGAACCAGCTGACGGTACTGGAACCCGGATGGGTAGCCGAAGGTCCAAGAGCCAATGGAACTACCGAGGACCAGCTGACATTACTGGAACCCGGTTACTAAGCAGGAGGTACCCGTGCCCGAAAGCACTACCAAGGACCACCTGACGTTGGTGGAACTTGGATACCCAGAAGGAGGCACCTAATCCAAAGGCTCGGCCTGGAACCAGCTGACGGTGCTGGAACCAGGTGGTGGACCCCAAGGCCCACAGGAGAGGAGAGAACAGCTAGGCCGCGAGGCAGCCGCAGTTACCGAACCCCAACAGTCCTACAGGGGGAGCTGGGCCTACTGGCACTACAGAACCAGCCTTGACTACCAGTTCACGCAGCCCACATAGGAAGCTCCTAAACTGGAGGCACCCTGGAGTTGGCTAACCCGACTGCAACACGACGGGGCAAACATAGGCGTCTCAGCGAGTTTGACACACCCCGGAAACAGCTGACGGTGCTGAAACCAGGTTTGGCACGAGGGAGTACCTGTGACAAAAACACTGCCGAGAACCAGCTGGCGGTGCTGGAACCCAGATGCGTTGCCCCAGTGTGCAAGAGCCAATGGCACGACCGAGGACCAGCTGGCGGTGCTGGAACCCGGTTACTAAGCTGTAGGTGCCCGCGCTTAAAAGCACTACCAAGGACCGCCTGACGTTGGCGGAACTCGGATACCCAGGAGGAGGCACCTAAGCCAAAGGCTCGGCCTGGAACCAGCTGACGGTGCTGGAACCAGGTGGTGGACCCCAAGGCCCACAGGAGAGGAGAGAACAGCTAGGCCGCGAGGCAGCCGCAGTTACCGAACCCCAACAGTCCTACAGGGGGAGCTGGGCCTACTGGCACTACAGAACCAGCCTTGACTACCAGTTCACGCAGCCCACATAGGAAGCTCCTAAACTGGAGGCACCCTGGAGTTGGCTAACCCGACCGCACCACGACGGGGCAAGCATAGGCGTCTCAGTGAGCTTGACACAACCCGGAAACAGCTGACGGTGCTGAAACCAGGCTTGGCACGAGGGAGTACCTGTGACAAGAACACTGCCGAGAACCAGCTGGCGGTGCTGGAACCCAGATGCGTTGCCCCAGTGTGCAAGAGCCAATGGCACGACCGAGGACCAGCTGGCGGTGCTGGAACCCGGTTACTAAGCTGTAGGTGCCCGCGCTTAAAAGCACTACCAAGGACCGCCTGACGTTGGCGGAACTCGGATACCCAGGAGGAGGCACCTAAGCCAAAGGCTCGGCCTGGAACCAGCTGACGGTGCTGGAACCAGGTGGTGGACCCCAAGGCCCACAGGAGAGGAGAGAACAGCTAGGCCGCGAGGCAGCCGCAGTTACCGAACCCCAACAGTCCTACAGGGGGAGCTGGGCCTACTGGCACTACAGAACCAGCCTTGACTACCAGTTCACGCAGCCCACATAGGAAGCTCCTAAACTGGAGGCACCCTGGAGTTGGCTAACCCGACCGCACCACGACGGGGCAAGCATAGGCGTCTCAGTGAGCTTGACACAACCCGGAAACAGCTGACGGTGCTGAAACCAGGCTTGGCACGAGGGAGTACCTGTGACAAGAACACTGCCGAGAACCAGCTGTCGGTGCTGGAACCCAGATGCGTTGCCCCAGTGTGCAAGAGCCAATGGCACGACCGAGGACCAGCTGGCGGTGCTGGAACCCGGTTACTAAGCTGTAGGTGCCCGCGCTTAAAAGCACTACCAAGGACCGCCTGACGTTGGCGGAACTCGGATACCCAGGAGGAGGCACCTAAGCCAAAGGCTCGGCCCGGAACCAGCTGACGGTGCTGGAACCAGGTGGTGGACCCCAAGGCCCACAGGAGAGGAGAGAACAGCTAGGCCGCGAGGCAGCCGCAGTTACCGAACCCCAACAGTCCTACAGGGGGAGCTGGGCCTACTGGCACTACAGAACCAGCCTTGACTACCAGTTCACGCAGCCCACATAGGAAGCTCCTAAACTGGAGGCACCCTGGAGTTGGCTAACCCGACCGCACCACGAGGGGGCAAGCATAGGCGTCTCAGCGAGCTTGACACAACCCGGAAACAGCTGACGGTGCTGAAACCAGGCTTGGCACGAGGGAGTACCTGTGACAAGAACACTGCCGAGAACCAGCTGGCGGTGCTGGAACCCAGATGCGTTGCCTATTAAAGATTGTCTTCCTAGAGCCCCGACTAGCGGTGTTGGAGCTAAGGGTAAGCAGGGGGAGCAGAGTGTAGGCCGAAGCCTGCACTGGAGGCAGCTTTGTGTCTGCCTTGCGTTTGCAGGACACTTTGCCGGCTACACAGTGGGGGAACAGCTGGCGTTGCTGAACCCCACTAACACAATGGCGTGTGTTTTTCTCTGTGCAGCTAGCACTTGCGGTCAAAAACTAGCGATGTTAGAGCCCGTGTTGAAGCAGGAGGAGGAGGAGAGGAGCAGAGTGTAGGCCGAAGCCTATTTGAACCAATTTCAAAGGAAACCTTTAACCCCCCCTCAGGTGTTACAAAGTACAAGAGACACACCTTGTGCAGTATTAATGCTGCACAAGTGAAAGGTTGCTCTATTAATTTGTCTACTTGCACACGCTGAATGAAAGACGTACACAATTTAGCCCATTCTACAGTCAAACTGTAGTGGATGCGTGACTTGGCTTTTTAAGGAGACGCAGCACAGGTGTCCCAAATAACGCCTTGGTGCTTGGCGCAGCTTCCTGAGCGTTGTTATTTGCTGTACAGGAGTCTGCGCTCTTGTGTTATCCCTTGGCAATGCCCTGTTAGAGCTGCCCGTCTTATGACCTCATTTCATGTTGGCCGGTGCGGTTAACGATGGCCATAAATCCCAGACCCACAGTGCCTTTTCATAAAGTCACACTGCGGTGCTGTGATTCGTGGCCTTGAGCAGTAAATATTTTGGCCGCTCACACACGTCCTTACACCTGCTTCAGACTGGGCGGCCTCTGCTGATCCCTTCTCGCATGCCGCGGCCATGAGGCTGCACAGTCTGAAGAAGGCGGAAGGAGATGAGTTAAGACAGGTGAAGATATGCACTGCTCGTGCCCATCAATCACACCCTCGCAGTCAAAATAAGACAACGAGGAGCATTGTTTCAGGCAGGGCGGACGCACAGGCGCAACAAGCCAACCAATGATGTCAGAAGACGGGAAGCGCTACCAAGGGGGGTGCTGCGTATCATTAGAAAGGAAAGTCACACCTCAGGGACAGTGGAATGGTCTCAATGAGACACATTTTGTACGTTTTGAGTTCCACGTGGGCAAGGACAAAAAGTCAGCCACCTTGTACAAATGCAGCAGTACTGCTGTACAAGGTGGCTGTTATACATAGAAACACCTGGGGGTGGGGGGCAGGCTCCCTTCAATTTCAGTTCATGTGCCTGGGTGGCGTTTGCAGGACACGTTGCCAGCTACACAGCAGGGGAACAGCTGGCGGTGCTGAACCCCACTAACACATTGGCTGGTGTTTTTCTCTGTGCAGCTAGCATGTCCGGGCAGAAACTGGCATTGTTTGAGCCCAGGGTCAGCAGGAGGAGGAGAGGAGCAAAGTGTAGGCCGAAGCCTGCACTGGTGGCAGCTTTTGGTCAGTTGTGCCAGCGTGGCTTGTGCTGGACACGATGCCGACTACACAGCAGGGGAACAGCTGGCGGTGCTGAACCCCACTAACACATTGGCTGGTGTTTTTCTCTGTGCAGCTAGCATGTCCGGGCAGAAACTGGCGTTGTTTGAGCCCAGGGTCAGCAGGAGGAGGAGAGGAGCAAAGTGTAGGCTGAAGCCTGCACTGGTGGCAGCTTTTGTTCTGTTGTGCCAGCGTGGCTTGTGCTGGACACGTTGCCGACTACACAGCAGGGGAACAGCTGGCGTTGCTGAACCCCACTAACACATTGACTGGTGTTTTTCTCTGTGCAGCTAGCAGTTCCGGGCAAAAACTAGCGGTGTTTGAGCCCAGGGTCAGCAGGAGGAGTAGAGGAGCAGAGTGTAGGCCGAAGCCTAGTTGAACCAATTTCAAAGGTTACCTTTAACCCCCCCCTCAGGTGTTGCAAGGTACAAGAGCCACACCTTGAACAGCATTAATGATGCACAAGTCAAAGGTTGCTCTATTTAATTTTGCTCCTTGCACACGCTGAATTAAACACGTACACTATTTAGCCCATTATACTGTCAAACAGTAGTGGAGGCGTGACTACTAGTCTTTTTAAGGAGACGCAGCACAGGTGTACAAATTTACACCTAGGTGCTGTGCGCAGATTCCTTACCGTTGTTATTTGCAGTACAGGAAACTGCGCTCTTGTGTTATCCCTTGGCAATACCCTGTTAGTGCAGGCCGTCTCATGACCTCATTTCATGTTGGCCGGTGCGGTTAACGATGGCCATAAATCCCAGACCCACAGTGGCTTTTCCTAAAGTCACACTGCGGTGCTGGGATTCGTGGCCTTGTGCAGTAAATATGTTCCCCGCTCACACATGTCCTTACACCTGCTTCAGACTGGGCGGCCTCAGCTGATCCCTTATCGCATGCCGCGGCCATGAGGCCGCACAGTCAGAAGAAGGCGGAAGGAGGGGAGTGAAGACAGGGGAACATATGCACTGCTCGTGCCCATCAATCACACCCTCGCAGTCAAAATATATGAGACAACGGGGGGCGTTGTGTCGGGCAGGGGGGATGCACAGGCACAGCCAGCCAACCAATGATGTCAGGAGACGGGCAGCGCTAACAATGGGGGTGCTGCGTGTCATTAAAAAGGAAAGTCACACCTCAGGGACATTGTAATGGTCTGTAATGAGACACATTTTGTACTTGTTGAGTTCCACGTGTGCAAGGAGAAAAAGTCAGCCACCTTGTACAAATGCAGCAGTACTGCTGTACAAGGTGGCTGTTATACATAGAAACACCTGGGGGGGTGGGGGGCAGGCTCCCTTCAATTTCAGTTCATGTGCCTGCGTGGCGTTTGCAGGACACGTTGCCAGCTACACAGCAGGGGAACAGCTGGCGGTGCTGAACCCCACTAACACATTGGCTGGTGTTTTTCTCTGTGCAGCTAGCATGTCCGGGCAGAAACTGGCGTTGTTTGAGCCCAGGGTCAGCAGGAGGAGGAGAGGAGCAAAGTGTAGGCCGAAGCCTGCACTGGTGGCAGCTTTTGGTCAGTTGTGCCAGCGTGGCTTGTGCTGGACACGATGCCGACTACACAGCAGGGGAACAGCTGGCGGTGCTGAACCCCACTAACACATTGGCTGGTGTTTTTCTCTGTGCAGCTAGCATGTCCGGGCAGAAACTGGCGTTGTTTGAGCCCAGGGTCAGCAGGAGGAGGAGAGGAGCAAAGTGTAGGCCGAAGCCTGCACTGGTGGCAGCTTTTGTTCTGTTGTGCCAGCGTGGCTTGTGCTGGACACATTGCCGACTACACAGCAGGGGAACAGCTGGCGTTGCTGAACCCCACTAACACATTGACTGGTGTTTTTCTCTGTGCAGCTAGCAGTTCCGGGCAAAAACTAGCGGTGTTTGAGCCCAGGGTCAGCAGGAGGAGTAGAGGATCAGAGTGTAGGCCGAAGCCTAGTTGAACCAATTTCAAAGGTTACCTTTAACCCCCCCCTCAGGTGTTGCAAGGTACAAGAGCCACACCTTGAACAGCATTAATGATGCACAAGTCAAAGGTTGCTCTATTTAATTTTGCTCCTTGCACACGCTGAATAAAACACGTACACTATTTAGCCCATTATACTGTCAAACAGTAGTGGAGGCGTGACTACTAGTCTTTTTAAGGAGATGCAGCACAGGTGTCAAAATTTACACCTAGCTGCTGTGCGCAGATTCCTGAGCGTTGTTATTTGCTGTACAGGAGTCTGCGCTATTGGGATCGCTTGGCCATGCGCTGTGAGCGCTTCCTGTCTTCTGACCTCATTTAATGTCGGCCGTTACGGTTAGCGATGGACATGAATCCCAGACCCACAGTGTGTTTTCAAAAAATCACACTGCGTGGCTGGGATTCGTGGCCTTGTTCAGGAAATATGTTTGACGCTCACACATGTCCTTACACCTGCTTCAGACTGGGCGGCCTCATCTGATCCCTTATCGCCTGCCACGGCCATGAGGACACCCAGTCTGAAGAAGGCGGAAGGAGATGAGTGAACACAGGCAAACATATGCACTGCACATGCCCATCAATCACACCCTCGCTGTTCAAAAAAATAAGACACCGAGGGGCGTTGTTTCGAGCAGGGCAGACGCACAGGCGCAGCCAGCTAACCAATGATGTCAAAAGACGGGCAGCGCTAACAAGGGTGGTGCTGCGTATCATTAGAAAGGAAAGTCACACCTCAGGGACAGTGGAATGGTCTCAATGAGACACATTTTGTACGTGTTGAGTTCCACGTGGGCAAGGAGAAAAAGTCAGCCACCTTGTACAAATGCAGCAGTACAAGGTGGCTGTTTTACATAGAAACACCTGGGGGTGGGGGGCAGGCTCCCTTCAATTTCAGTTCATGTGCCTGCGTGGCGTTTGCAGGTCACGTTGCAAGCTACACAGCAGGGGAACAGCTGGCGGTGCTGAACCCCACTGACACATTGACTGGTGTTTTTCTCTGTGCAGCTCGCATGTCCGGGCAAAAACTGGCGGTGTTAGAGCCCATGGTCAGTAGGAGGAGGAGAGGAGCAATGTGTAGGCCGAAGCCTGCACTGGTGGCAGCTTTTGGTCAGTTGTGCCAGCGTGGCTTGTGCTGGACACGATGCCGGCTACACAGCGGGGGAACAGCTGGCGGTGCTGAACCCCACTAACACATTGGCTGGTGTTTTTCTCTGTGCAGCTAGCACTTCAGGGCAGAAACTGGCGGTGTTTGAGCCCAGGGTCAGCAGGAGGAGGAGAGGAGCAGAGTGTAGGCCGAAGCCTGCACTGGTGGCAGCTTTTGGTCAGTTGTGCCAGCGTGGCTTGTGCTGGACACGATGCCGACTACACAGCAGGGGAATAGCTGGCGGTGCTGAACCTCACTAACACATTGACTGGTGTTTTTCTCTGTGCAGCTAGCAGTTCCGGGCAAAAACTAGCGGTGTTTGAGCCCAGGGTCAGCAAGAGAGGAGCAGAGTGTAGGCCGAAGCCTAGTTGAACCAATTTCAAAGGTTACCTTTAACCCCCCTCAGGTGTTGCAAGGTACAAGAGCCACACCTTGTGCAGCATTAATGCTGCACAAGTAAAAGGTTGCTCTATTTGTTTTGCTCCTTGCACACGCTGACTAAAACACGTACACTATTTAGCCCATTATACTGTCAAACAGTTGTGGAGGCGTGACTTGTCTTTTTAAGGAGACGCAGCACAGGTGTCAAAATTTGCACCTAGGTACTAGGCGCAGATTCCTGAGCGTTGTTATTTGCTGTACAGGAGTCTGCGCTATTGTGATCCCTTGGCCATGCGCTGTGAGCGCTTCCTGTCTTCTGACCTCATTTCATGTCGGCCGTTGCGGTTAGCGATGGACATGAATCCCAGACCCACAGTGTGTTTTCAAAAAATCACACTGCGTGGCTGGGATTCGTGGCCTTGTGCAGTAAATAGGTTTGCCGCTTACACATGTCCTTACACCTGCTCCAGACTGGGCGGCCTCAGCTGATCCCTTATCGCCTACCACGGCCAGGAGGCCGCACAGTCTGAAGAAGGCGGAAGGAGATGAGTTAAGACAGGCGAACATATGCACTGCTCGTGCCCATAAACCACACCCTCGCTGACAAAATAAATATGACAACGAGGGGCGTTGTTTCTAGCAGGGCGGATGCACAGGCGCAGCCAGCTAACCATGATGACAAAAGACGGGAAACGCTACCAAGGGGGGTGCTGCGTATCATTAGAAAGGAAAGTCACACCTCAGGGACAGTGGAATGGTCTCAATGAGACACATTTTGTACGTGTTGAGTTCCACGTGGGCAAGGGGAAAAAGTCAGCCACCTTGTACAAATGCAGCAGTACTGCTGTACTAGGTGGCTGTTATACATAGAAACACCTGGGGGGGTGGGGCCAGGTTCCCTGGGTGGGGCCAGGTTCCCTTTAATTTCAGTTCATGTGCCTGCGTGGCGTTTGCAGGTCACGTTGCCGGCTACACAGCAGGGGAACAGCTGGCGTTGCTGAACCCCACTAACACATTGGCTGGTGTTTTTCTCTGTGCAGCTAGCACTTCCGGGCAAAAACTCGCGGTGTTTGAGCCCAGGGTCAGCAGGAGGAGGAGAGGAGCAGAGTGTAGGCCGAAGCCTGCACTGATGGCAGCTTTTGTTCTGTTGTGCCAGCGTAGCTTGTGCTGGACACGTTGCCGACTACACAGCAGGGGAACAGCTGGCGGTGCTGAACCCCACTGACACATCACCTAGTGTTTTTTCTGTGTAGACAACACTTCCAGGTGGCAACTGACAGTGTTGAAACCCAGGGAATCAAAGAGGAGCAGAGTGTAGGCCGAAGCCTGCAGTGGAGCAAGTTGAAAGGGAACCTTTAACCCCCCCCCCCCCCCAGGCATTTGTTGCTGAAAGAGCCATCTTGTACAGCAGTAATACTGCACATGGAAAATGGTGGCTCCGAAAATTATGCTCCTTGCAAACGCTGAAGTACACACTCATATAATGTGTCCCCTCACACCGTCAAACCATCCCGGAAGTGGGACTTTCCTTTGTAATGTGACACAGCACAGCCGTCATTCCAACCCCCTTGGTGCCGGGCGCCACCTCCTCAACGTTGTTTGGTTCTGTCACGGAGCCCGCGCTGTAATGTTATCCCTTGGCCATGCACAGTTAGCGGTGCCCGTCTTCTGACATCATGTAGGTGTCAGGCTGGCAGTGCCTGTGCGTCCAAGCTGCCCGAGATCCAACCTTGCAGTGTCATCTAATGTAGTCCCACTGCGGGCCAGGGATCCATGGGCATGCGCAGTGCATATCATCGCCTCTCACTCACCTCCTTCCTGCTTCTTCAGACTGTGCGGCGTCACGGCTGTGGCATGCTATTAGGGATCAGCTGACGCCGCCTAGTCTGAAGAAGCGTGAAGAAGGGGAGTGAGAGGCTAGTATATGCACTGCGCATGGCCATGGATACCAGGCCCACTGTGGGATCACATTAGACGACACTGCGAGGTGTGATTTCGGGCAGCGTGGACGCACAGGTGCAGCTAGGACGACAACAAATGATGTCAGAGGACGGGCAGCGCAAACTGTGCATGGCCAAGGGATAACATAACAGCGCAGGGTCCATGACGGAATCAAACAACGCTAAGGAGGCAGCGCACGGTGCCAAGGGGGTAGCAATGACCGCTGTGCTGCGTCACATTACAAAGGAAAGTCCCACCTCCGGGACGGTTGGACGGTGTGAGGGGACACATTACATGAGTGTGTAGTTCAGCGTTTGCAAGGAGCATAATTTCAAGAGCGACCTTTCCCTTGTGCAGTATTAGTGCTGCACATGGTGGCTCTTTCAGTAACAAACGCCTAGGGGGGGGGGGGGGACAGGTCCCCTTACATTTTAGTTGTGCCAGCGTGGCGGTCGCATGACACGTTGCCGGATACACAGCTGGGGATCAGCTGACGTTACTGAACCCCAATAACAGAGGAGCGACTGTTGACTGTGCACACAGCACTTCCAGGCACCAACTGGCGGTGTTAGAGCCCAGGGACAGCAGGAGGAGCAGATTGGAGGTATTGCCACACACACAGCTGGGGATCAGCTGACGTTACTGAACCCCAATAACAGAGGAGCGACTGTTGACTGTGCACACAGCACTTCCAGGCACCAACTGGCGGTGTTAGAGCCCAGGGACAGCAGGAGGAGCAGATTGGAGGTATTGCCGCACACACAGCTGGGGATCAGCTGACGTTACTGAACCCCAATAACAGAGGAGCGACTGTTGACTGTGCAGACAGCACTTCCAGGCACCAACTGGCGGTGTTAGAGCCCAGGGACAGCAGGAGGAGCAGATTGGAGGTATTGCCGCACACACAGCTGGGGATCAGCTGACGTTACTGAACCCCAATAACAGAGGAGCGACTGTTGACTGTGCACACAGCACTTCCAGGCACCAACTGGCGGTGTTAGAGCCCAGGGACAGCAGGAGGAGCAGATTGGAGGTATTGCCGCACACACAGCTGGGGATCAGCTGACGTTACTGAACCCCAATAACAGAGGAGCGACTGTTGACTGTGCACACAGCACTTCCAGGCACCAACTGGCGGTGTTAGAGCCCAGGGACAGCAGGAGGAGCAGATTGGAGGTATTGCCGCACACACAGCTGGGGATCAGCTGACGTTACTGAACCCCAATAACAGAGGAGCGACTGTTGACTGTGCACACAGCACTTCCAGGCACCAACTGGCGGTGTTAGAGCCCAGGGACAGCAGGAGGAGCAGATTGGAGGTATTGCCGCACACACAGCTGGGGATCAGCTGACGTTACTGAACCCCAATAACAGAGGAGCGACTGTTGACTGTGCACACAGCACTTCCAGGCACCAACTGGCGGTGTTAGAGCCCAGGGACAGCAGGAGGAGCAGAGGAACAGAGTGTAGGCCGAAGCCTGATTGGAGCAAGTTGAAAGGAAACCTTTAACCCCCCCCCCAAGACGTTTGTAGCTGAAAGAGCCATCTTGTGCAGCACTAAGGATGCAAAAGGAAAAGGTTGCGCTTTTAATTATGCTCCTTGCAAACACCGAAGTAAACACTAAAAATGTGTCCCTTTATACCGTTAAACCGTTCCGGAGGTGCGAATTTCCTTCGTAATGGGACACAGCACAGCTGTCATTCCTATCCCCTTGATGCCGTGCGCTGCCTCCTCAGCGTTGTTTTAAGCTGTCACGGAGCCTGCGCTGTTCTGTTAGCCCTTGGCCATGCCCAATTAGCGCTGCCTGTCTTCTGACATAATTTGGTGTCAGGCTGTCAGTGCCTGTGCGTCCACGCTGCTCCAGATCCCACCTCGCAGTCTCATCTAACGTAATCCCACTGCGGGCCTTGGAACCATGGGCATGCACAGTGCATAACCTCGACTCTCACGCCCCTCCTTCCCTCTTCTTCAGACTGTGCGGTGTCACGGCCGTGGCATGCTAGGGATCAGCTGACGGCGCACAGTCTAAAGAAGGCGGAGGGAAATGAGCGAGAGCCCGAGGGGAAGATATGCACTGCGCATGCCCATGGATCCCAGGCCCGCAGTGTGACTCAATCAGAAGACACTGCGAGGCGGGATCTCGGGCAGCGCGGCCGCACAGGCGCAGCCAGCCTGACACCAAATTATGTCAGAAGACAGGCAGCGCAAATAGGGCATGCCCAAGGGATAACAGAACAGCGCAGGCTCCGTGACAGCTTAAAACAACGCTGAGGAGGCAGCGCATGGCACCAAGGGGGTAGGAATGACGGCTGTGCTGCGTCACATTACGAAGGAAAGTCCCAGCTCCGGGACGGTATAACGGTATCAGTGAACACATTTTATAAGTGTTAAGTTCTGCGTGTGCAAAGAGCTAAAAAAAAAGAGCTACCTTTTCCTTGTGCAGCATTACTGCTGCACAAGATGGCTCTTTCAGTAACAAACGACGGGGGGGGGGGGACAGGTTCCCTTACATTTAGGTTGTTGTGCCAGCGTGGCGGTCGCAGGACACATTGCCGGCTACACAGCTGGGGATCAGCTGACATTACTGAAACCCAATAACACTGGGTCGTATGTTTTTACTGTGCAGCCTGCACTTCTGAGCCGCAACTGGCGGTGTTGGAGCCCAGGAATAGCAGTTCAGGTGGTAGAAAGATGAACACAGCAGGAGACCTGGATGACACCCAATTACTTAATCAGGCAGAGGAGTGGCAAATTCCTGCGAGATCCAGGCCTGGTTCATTTTCAGGAAAGTAAGCCGGTCAACGTTATCGGAGGATAGTCGCATGCGACGGTCTGTTAGTACACCACCTGCGGCACTAAAGACACGTTCCGATAAGACACTAGCCGCAGGGCAAGCCAGCACCTCCAATGCATACTGGCTTAGCTCTGGCCATGTATCCAGCTTAGAGACCCAAAACTTGAACGGGGAAGAGCCGTCTGGGAGTACAGTAAGAGGGCAAACCATGTAGTCTGTCACCATCTGACGGAACCGTTGCCTCCTGCTGACTGGAGCCGCCGGTGATGGTGTAGACATTTGGGGCGGGCACACAAAAGTGTGCCAGAGTTGTGCCATACTGGGCTTGCCTTGGGCAGAGGCACTGCTTCTGCTCCCTCTTTGGGCAGAGCCTCCCCCACTGCCTCGACGCACTGAGCTGCTTTGTAAAGCACTAGCAGCACTCCTCTCAGTTGGACAGGAGAAGATGATGGAATTCACCAGTGTGTCGTGGTACTCCCGCAATTTACGCTCCCGGGTCAACGCAGGGATGAGGTTTTGGACGTTGTCCCGGTAGCGAGGATCGAGGAGGGTGAACACCCAATAATCAGGCATGTTGAGAATGTGGTCGATGCGGCGGTCGTTTCTCAGGCACTGCAGCATGAAATCCACCATGTGCTGCAGAGTGCCAACTGGCCCAGAAACGCTGTCCCCTGCTTGAGACATGATCTCTGCCCGCTCGTCATCACCCCACCCTCGCTGTACACACTGACCACTGGACAATTGTGTCGCTCCCTCCTCTGGACGGAGCTCTTCCTCCTCCATTGACTCCTCCTCATCCTCCTCACAAATTGGCCCCTGCGTACCCCTTTGTGAGGAACCACGTGGCGCTGACTCTCCAGAAGCTGATGGAAAAGGTGACTCCTCATCCTCCACCTCTTCCACCACATCATCCCTTAACCCTTGCAAAGTTTGCTGAAGCAGGCAGATAAGGGGGACAGTCATGCTGACTAGTGCATCATCTGCACTTGCCATCCGCGTGGAATAATCAAAAGGACGCAAAACCTGGCAGACGTCCTTCATAGTGGCCCACTCTGTGGTTGTGAAGTCTGATCGGCGCTGACTGCGACTTCTTTGCGCCTGATGCAGCTGGTACTCCATAACTGCTTGCTGCTGCTCACACAACCGCTCCAACATATGTAACGTGGAATTCCACCGGGTAGGTAGGTCACATATGATGCGGTGTTCCGGAAGGCGGAATCGGCGCTGCAGAGCAGCAATGCGGGATCTGGCCAAGCTGGAACGCCGCAAGTGAGCACACTCTAGGCGGACCTTGTGCAGCAGGGCATCAAGATCCGGATAGTCCCTCAGAAAACTCTGCACAACCAAATTGAGCACATGTGCCAGACATGGGATGTGAGTGAGGTTGCCAAGGGCCAAAGCTGCCACCAGATTTCGGCCATTGTCACACACTACCATGCCTGGCTGGAGATTCGCTGGCAGTAACCACACATCGCTCTCCTGCTTTATGGCATTCCAGAGCTCCTGCGCTGTGTGGCTTCGATGCCCCAATGAAACTAGTTTCAAGACGGCCTGCTGACGTTTGGCCACGGCTGTGCTCATGTCGGTCATAGGTAAACGTTCACGGGTCCATGTGGAGGTGGACTGTGACGGATCCTGCAGAGAGGAATCAGAGGAACTGGTGTAAGAGGAGGAGTCGATGCGTACAGACTGGATTCCTGCAATCCTTGGAGTGGGCAGGACACGTCCTGCGCCACTCGCACGATCTGTACCTGGCTCAACAACATTAACCCAATGGGCAGTGAGGGAAACATATCGCCCCTGTCCATGCTGACTGGTCCACGCATCGGTGGTGAGGTGGACCTTGCTACTGACGGCGTTCAGTAGCGCATGTTTTATGTTTGCCTCAACATGCCTGTGCAGGGCAGGGACAGCCTGCCTGCTGAAGTAAAAGCGGCTGGGCACCTTGTACTGTGGGACTGCCAATGCCATCAAGTCACGGAAGCTGTCAGTCTCCACCAGCCTGAACGAGAGCATTTCCAGGGACAACAGTTTGGCAATGCCTGCATTCAGAGCCTGTGCTCGGGGGTGGTTGGCCGAGAATGCCCGCCTTTTCTCCCATGCCTGGACTACCGATGGCTGTAGAGTAGACTGGGAGTGTGAGGATGACTGGGAAGGTGGTGCTGTGGGTGGAATTACACTAGGTCTCTGGACAACAGTGGAGGAAGAGGCAACACGAGATGAAGAGGTGGTAGCTGCCGCTGTTGGTTGGCCTACGTCTTCACTGTGTTTCTGTAACTCCACCGCGTGCCTGTTCCGCACGTTTCCACATATTTGTGGTATTGAGGTTGCTGACACTTTTACCTCTTTTTACTTTCTGATGACACAGCTTGCATTTGACAAAACAAATGTCATCTGCAACTGTGTCAAAAAAGGACCAGGCACTGCAAGTCTTGGGAGCGCCCTTTTTGGCTTTGGAAAGAGACAGGCTCCTAACGGGTGCCAAAGTGGAGGCTACAGGCTCCGAAGTCTTCCCCCTCCCTCTCCCTCTTTGGCCCGTAAGAGGAAGCTCTTCCTCTGAGCTGCTCCCACCACCTTCCTGTTCCTCACGCCACGATGGGTCAAGGACCTCATCATCTCTACTACCCTCTGCCACCAACTGCTCCTCCTGGGTAGTCTCGGCAGCACAGTACGCATCAGAAAGCGGCACCTGAGTTTCATCATCAGATGCGTACTGCGCTGTGGTCACCGGAGGCACTGGCCCACCTGCCTCTTCAGAGTCAGAGAGATAAAGCTTTTGGGCATCACTGCACACTGCCTCTTCTTCCATTTCTCCAATGCTGCTTGGCTGGCCCCCTGTTTCCAAGCCAAGAGATTCAGAGAACAGAAGTAGAGACGGCTCCTGTCCTGGGCTCTCTGACTGCCTGGCCAATTTGGCAGGTGGTGAAGAGACAGATGGCTGCTCTCCAGTGCTCTGTGCCTGAGAGGATGTGGCACTAACTGAAGTCGATGCCGAGGCGTTAGCTGCCATCCACCCGACAACGGCTTCAATTTGGTCTTCACGCAGCAGCGGTGCACGGCGCTCTCCGACAAAGCTGCGCATGAAGGACTGTTCCCTGCTGAAACTGAGTGACGACGAGTCACCGGCGCCCGCAGCAGGCACAGAATCACCACGTCCTCTCCCTGCTCCGCGCCCACGCCCACGTGCCTTACTCCCTGCCCTCTTCATCTTGGTTGACAGATAAAGATAAGCAGAAAAGTACTAAGGCCTTAGTGTGCTTATTCCTGTAATGCTCCTCCTAACAGGTGTAAGAAACACTAATGTAAATTGTGGACTAAACTTTATTATTTTTCAAATGTGGCCTACACAAGTGTTAAGTTGTGTTTGGTGAACTTAACTTTTTTTTTGGTGCAGATCGGGCTACAGAGCTAGTTTAAATCACATGGAGACCGTGTAGACAGCCGTAAACGGCGCTGCAAGGCCAAAAAACCCTCCTCTGGGTTATCCTATATAGTGTTTTTCCACTATTTAGCTGGATACAAGTGGAAAGACACTAATAGGAATTTTTTTTTTCAAATTTTAAACTGGCTGCACTATTTGAAAAAAAGGAAATTGTTTTTCAAGGTATGAGGCAGTAACGCACCCTGAGCTGAATCCAACCGGCTATGGCTGCACACAGACTACAGGGCGAGCTGCGCTCACACAGAGACCGTGCAGACAGCCGTAAACGGCGCTGCAAGGCCAACAAACCCTCCTCTAGGTTATCCTATATAGTGTTTTTCCACTATTTAGCTGGATACGAGTGGAAAGACACTAATAGGAATTTTTTTTTTCAAATTTTAAACAGGCTGCACTATTTGAAAAAAAGTAAAATTTTTCTCAAGGTATGAGGCAGTAACGAACCCTGAGCTGAATCCAACCGGCTATGGCTGCACACAGACTACAGGGCGAGCTGGGCTCACACGGAGACCGTGCAGACAGCCGTAAACGGCGCTGCAAGGCCAAAAAAACCTCCTCTAGGTTATCCTATATAGTGTTTTTCCACTATTTAGCTGGATACAAGTGGAAAGACACTAATAGGAATTTTTTTTTTCAAATTTTAAACTGGCTGCACTATTTGAAAAAAAGGAAATTGTTTTTCAAGGTATGAGGCAGTAACGCACCCTGAGCTGAATCCAACCGGCTATGGCTGCACACAGACTACAGGGCGAGCTGCGCTCACACAGAGACCGTGCAGACAGCCGTAAACGGCGCTGCAAGGCCAACAAACCCTCCTCTAGGTTATCCTATATAGTGTTTTTCCACTATTTAGCTGGATACGAGTGGAAAGACACTAATAGGAATTTTTTTTTTCAAATTTTAAACAGGCTGCACTATTTGAAAAAAAGTAAAATTTTTCTCAAGGTATGAGGCAGTAACGAACCCTGAGCTGAATCCAACCGGCTATGGCTGCACACAGACTACAGGGCGAGCTGGGCTCACACGGAGACCGTGCAGACAGCCGTAAACGGCGCTGCAAGGCCAAAAAAACCTCCTCTAGGTTATCCTATATAGTGTTTTTCCACTATTTAGCTGGATACGAGTGGAAAGACACTAATAGGAATTTTTGTTTTTCAAATTTTAAACAGGCTGCACTATTTGAAAAAAAGTAAAATTTTTCTCTAGGTATGAGCCAGTAACGAACCCTGAGCTGAATCCAACCGGCTATGGCTGCACACAGACTACAGGGCGAGCTGGGCTCACACAGAGACCGTGCAGACAGCCGTAAACGGCGCTGCAAGGCCAAAAAACCCTCCTAGGTTATCCTATGTAGTGTTTTTCCACAATAGAGCTGGAGACTGGTGGAAAAACACTAATAGGAAATTTGAGAAAAAATGTGCAGCAGGCTGCACTAAGAGCAAAAAAGGACAACTGTGTGAGGCAGTGTGAACCCCCCCTGAGCTGAATACAACCGGGTATATGGCTGCACACAGACTACAGAGTGAGCTGCACACACACACACACAGAGACCTTGCAGAACGCTGTTAAAACAGCGCTGCAAGGCAAGAGCAAGGTGAACAGTGAAGAACACACAGCGTTTTGCTAAATTAGCCTTTGGAAAGGAAAATAAAGCAATTAGCTAGCTCGACTGGCCCTCAGTTAGAACACAGCGTCCTGTCCCTAACTGAAATCACAGCAGAGTGAGCGCAAAATGGCGGCAGCGTTTTTTATAGTGCAGAGTGACATCATTTCAGCAGCCAATCCAAGCCTTGCCAGTACTTACATGCCCACCATGCTAAACAGGATGTGCCCACACTTCCAATCATTCCTCATTGGCTGCTGCGTTCAGTTTGAATTCTGGGAACTTCCGATTCCGGTATCCGATACGCGGGAAGTATCGGAATTCGGTATCGGAATTCCGATACCGCAAATATCGGCCGATACTTGCGGTATCGGAATGCTCAACACTACTCACGAGCCATCCCATCCCATCTTCCAGGCCATCATAAATGTTTGGAGAAAACCGGCAAAACCCAGCAAGAAAACCAAAAAATGTTATCAAATTAAACATTTCTCTTTATCTTCTATTGCAATGCTGGACAAATCACTAATCCCCTCTTCCCGGCCTCAAGAAGATCAGAGACCTACATAATGGAAATAATTTTATACTCTTTAAAGACCTCAAAATTAAATATAACTTTTCGACAACTGACTTTTTTGCATTTTCTGATATTGAAAGATTTTGTGCAAAAAACGTTTTATTTGTAAATCTCCTTTATTGGAAGTAGTGGGTATTGTTCTGAGTAATATTAACCATAATTTTGGGGGGAATACGAGAAATCTATATACGGTAACTGCTTTAACAATGACATCACCTTCGTTAAAAAAATCCCAATAAATGGGAAAACTGATCTACTGTAAAGGTTTTGTTTCTTCCAGATGAATGGGAGTATGCCCTCAGATTCCCTTTTATGCCTCCAATATCTCTACGCGCTTGCATGAATCTTTTTTTATAAAACATTTGTTCGGTAGTATTATATTCCTACTCGATTAGCCCATATTAGTCCAGATTACTGTCCCATGTGTTGGAGAAACTGTGGTCATCCTGGTAACCTTCTTCATGTTTGTTGGAGCTGTCCAAAAATGAAGACTTTATGGAATCGAGTATTTTCTTTATAATAATTTACGTAATAGAAAATGATTAATCACGCCCCAGATGGCTGTCCTTTCAATCGATATGGAAAATATAGATCCTTCTTTCAGTGGGTGCCATTGTTGCTGTGGTTTTGCACTGGTCGGGCGGCGCATCAATGCTGTGGGGCACCAGGCCGTCCTCCCTGCTGGTGCATGGCCGCTGTGGCGGTGGTCGGCGCGCGGCTCCGCTCCATTAGGGCAGTAGGACCCACTATGAGGTTTGCCGTGACGTGGCAGGGGGCTACATACAGTCTGATCAGAATGTTACACTAAGAACCTCATGCTGAGTTATATACATTTTTGTGTGGCGGCATTAGATCAATGTATGATTTTTGGAGGTGCTGTCCATTCTCTTTTTCAGCAGGTTATATTTAAACGTATCATCTCAGCCATATAAACCAGGTTCTCCCATAATTTCCCCTCCCCACTTTCCTTTTATTTCCTCCCTCTCATTTAAAAGAGACTCCCCTCTATCCTTTTTCCTTACTTTCCCTCTTTTCCTACCTTCCATCTCCATATTTTATCTTAAAAATTCAATAAAAATTATTGGAAAAACAAATTCCAAGTTCTAAGGAAAGACTCAAATCCCAATGTTACCTCCGAGGTATGTCACATCACTATAAAGTATGTATCTCGGCTATGTTTTTAGAGTGTTTATGAAGGAGAGTGAAGCTGACCATTAGCAGCCACTGTTTGGCTGCAGCGCTGATGTGATATGAGAACTCAATACCTCTGGCCCATAAGTATTCACTAAGCGGTAAAGCGTATGACATTCACATCTAAGAATTGGAGACTAGATGTAGTATGTGGCATTAGAAATGTAAGATCCGCGCTCAATCATGTTCTAAAAACCCATGAAATTAATTTAACTCATACAATGTCCCTGTTCGAACCAAAAAATATCATCTATGTATCTCCACCAGTTCAGAACATGTCAGACGTGGTGGGACACATTCATTCTCTTAGTGGCTGCGAAAAATGAATGTCAAGGTGGCAGAGCTGTTATATATT
The DNA here is from genome assembly GCF_032444005.1 of Ranitomeya imitator. Lineage (NCBI taxonomy): Eukaryota > Metazoa > Chordata > Amphibia > Anura > Dendrobatidae > Ranitomeya > Ranitomeya imitator. Next base: position 37,518,236 of record NC_091287.1, on the reverse strand, counting down.
CATTTATCTAAAATCTATCATTTCCCTCCCTCTCTCTCCTTCCCTCCCTGTCTCTCTCCCTCTCCATCCTTCCCTCCCTGTCTCTCTCCCCCCTTCCTCTGTCTCTCTCCCTTTCCACCCATCTGCCTCTCTCCCTCCATCTCTCCATCCCTGTCTCCCTCCCCATCTCCACCCCTCTGTCTCCCTCGTCTCTCTCCTCCTCCCTCTCTCCACCCCTCTGTCTCTCTCTCTCCATCCCTGTCTCCCTCCCCATCTCCACCCCTCTCTCCTCCTCCCTCTCTCCACCCCTGTCTCTCTCTCTCCATCCCTGTCTCCCTCCCCATCTCCACCCCTCTGTCTCCCTCGTCTCTCTCCTCCTCCCTCTCCACCCCTCTGTCTCTCTCTCTCCCTCTTCACCCGTCTCCCCCTCCCTGTTTCTCTCCCTCCCTTCACTCCTGTGTCTCCCTCCCCCCTGTCTCTCTCCCTCCCTTCACTCCTGTGTCTCCCTCCCCCGTCTCTCTCCCTCCCTTCACTCCTGTGTCTCCCTCCCCCCTGTCTCTCTCCCTCCCCCTCCTCTCTCTTTCCCCCTGCCCCCCTCCCTCTCTCCCTCCCCCCTCCCTGTCTCTCCCCCCTCCCCCTCTCGCCCCCTCCCTGTCTCTCTCCCCCTCCCCACCCCTGTCTCTCTCTCCCCCTCCCCACCCCTCTGTCTCTCTCCTCCCTCCCCACCCCTCTGTCTCTCACCCCCTCCCCACCCCTCTGTCTCTCTCCCCCTCCCCACCCCTCTGTCTCTCTCTCTCCCCCTCTGTCTCTTCCCCCCCCCCCTCTGTCTCTTTCCCCCCCCTCCCCACCCCTCTGTCTCTCCCCCCCCCTCCCCACCCCTGTCTCTTTCCCCCCCCCTCCCCACCCCTGTCTCTTTCCCCCCCTCCCCACCCCTGTCTCTTTCCCCCCCCTCCCCCCTGTCTCTTTCCCCCCTCCCCCCCTTGTCTCTTTCCCCCCCTCCCCCCCTTGTCTCTTTCCCCCCCCTGTCTCTTTCCCCCCCCCTCCCCCCCTGTCTCTTTCCCCCCCCTCCCCCCCGTCTCTTTCCCCCCCTCCCCCCCGTCTTTTTCCCCCCCTCCCCCCCCTGTCTCTTTCCCCCCCCTGTCTCTTTTCTCCCCCCTCCCCCCCTGTCTCTTTTCCCCCCCGTCTCTTTTCCCCCCCCTCCCCCCCTGTCTCTTCCCCCCCCTCCCCCCCTGTCTCTTTTTCCCCCCTCCCCCTGTCTCTTTCCCCCCCCCTCCCCACCCCTGTCTCTTTCCCCTCCCCACCCCTGTCTCTTTCCCCTCCCCACCCCTGTCTTTCCCCCCCCCTCCCCACCCCTGTCTTTCCCCCCCCTCCCCACCCGTCTCTTCCCCCCCTCCCCACCCGTCTCTTTCCCCCCCCTCCCCACCCCTGTCTCTTTCCCCCCCCTCCCCACCCCTGTCTCTTCCCCCCCCCACCCCTGTCTCTTTCCCCCCCCTCCCCACCCCTGTCTCTTTCCCCCCCCTCCCCACCCCTGTCTCTTTCCCCCCCCCCTCCCCACCCCTGTCTCTTTCCCCCCCTCCCCACCCCTGTCTCTTTCCCCCCCTCCCCACCCCTGTCTCTTTCCCCCCCCTCCCCACCCCTGTCTCTTTCCCCCCCCTCCCCTGTCTCTTTCCCCCCCCTCCCCACCCCTGTCTCTTTCCCCCCCCTCCCCACCCCTGTCTCTTTCCCCCCCCTCCCCACCCGTCTCTTTTCCCCCCCCTCCCCACCCGTCTCTTTCCCCCCCCTCCCCACCCGTCTCTTTCCCCCCCTCCCCACCCCTGTCTCTTTCCCCCCCCCTCCCCACCCCTGTCTCTTTCCCCCCCCCTGTCTCTTTCCCCCCCCTCCCCACCCGTCTCTTCCCCCCCCTCCCCACCCGTCTCTTTCCCCCCCTCCCCACCCGTCTCTTTCCCCCCCCTCCCCACCCGTCTCTTCCCCCCCCCTCCCCACCCGTCTCTTTCCCAACACCCCCCACCCCTGTCTCTTTCCCCCCCCCTGTCTCTTTCCCCCCCCACCCCTGTCTCTTTCCCCCCCTCCCCACCCGTCTCTTTCCCCCCCTCCCCACCCGTCTCTTTCCCCCCCCCCTCCCCACCCCTGTCTTTCCCCCCCCCCTCCCCACCCCTGTCTTTCCCCCCCCTCCCCTGTCTTTCCCCCCCCCCTCCCCACCCCTGTCTTTCCCCCCCCTCCCCACCCCTGTCTCTTCCCCCCCTCCCCACCCCTGTCTCTTCCCCCCCCTCCCCACCCGTCTCTTTCCCCCCCTCCCCACCCCTGTCTCTTTCCCCCCCTCCCCACCCGTCTCTTTCCCCCCCTCCCCACCCCTGTCTCTTTCCCCCCCTCCCCACCCCTGTCTCTTTCCCCCCCCTCCCCACCCGTCTCTTTCCCCCCCCTCCCCACCCCTGTCTCTTTCCCCCCCCCTCCCCACCCCTGTCTCTTTCCCCCCCCCTCCCCACCCCTGTCTCTTTCCCCCCCCCTCCCCACCCCTGTCTCTTTCCCCCCCCCCACCCCTGTCTCTTTCCCCCCCCCTCCCCACCCCTGTCTCTTTCCCCCCCCCTCCCCACCCCTGTCTCTTTCCCCCCCCTCCCCACCCCTGTCTCTTTCCCCCCCCCTCCCCACCCCTGTCTCTTTCCCCCCCCCTCCCCACCCCTGTCTCTTTCCCCCCCCTGTCTCTTTCCCCCCCCTCCCCACCCCACCCCTGTCTTTCCCCCCCCCCTCCCCTGTCTTTCCCCCCCCCTCCCCTGTCTTTCCCCCCCCTCCCCACCCGTCTTTCCCCCCCCTCCCCACCCCTGTCTCTTCCCCCCCCTCCCCACCCCTGTCTCTTTCCCCCCCTCCCCACCCCTGTCTCTTTCCCCCCCTCCCCACCCCTGTCTCTTTCCCCCCCTCCCCACCCCTGTCTCTTTCCCCCCCTCCCCACCCCTGTCTCTTTCCCCCCCTCCCCACCCCTGTCTCTTCCCCCCCCTCCCCACCCCTGTCTCTTTCCCCCCCTCCCCACCCGTCTCTTTCCCCCCCCTCCCCACCCGTCTCTTTCCCCCCCCTCCCCACCCCTGTCTCTTTCCCCCCCCCTCCCCACCCCTGTCTCTTTCCCCCCCCCTCCCCACCCCTGTCTCTTTCCCCCCCCCTCCCCACCCCTGTCTCTTTCCCCCCCCCTCCCCACCCCTGTCTCTTTCCCCCCCCCTCCCCACCCCTGTCTCTTTCCCCCCCCCTCCCCACCCCTGTCTCTTTCCCCCCCCCTCCCCACCCCTGTCTCTTTCCCCCCCCCTCCCCACCCCTGTCTCTTTCCCCCCCCTCCCCACCCCTGTCTCTTTCCCCCCCCCTCCCCACCCCTGTCTCTTTCCCCCCCCTCCCCACCCCTGTCTCTTTCCCCCCCCTCCCCACCCCTGTCTCTTTCCCCCCCCTCCCCACCCCTGTCTCTTTCCCCCCCCTCCCCACCCCTGTCTCTTTCCCCCCCCTCCCCACCCCTGTCTCTTTCCCCCCCCTCCCCACCCCTGTCTCTTTCCCCCCCCCCTGTCTCTTTCCCCCCCTGTCTCTTTCCCCCCCCTCCCCTGTCTCTTCCCCCCCCCTCCCCACCCCTGTCTCTTTCCCCCCCCCCTCCCCACCCCTGTCTCTTTCCCCCCCCCTCCCCACCCCTGTCTCTTTCCCCCCCCTCCCCACCCCTGTCTCTTTCCCCCCCCCCTCCCCACCCCTGTCTCTTTCCCCCCCCTCCCCACCCCTGTCTCTTTCCCCCCCCCCTCCCCACCCCTGTCTCTTTCCCCCCCCCTCCCCACCCCTGTCTCTTTCCCCCCCCTGTCTCTTTCCCCCCCTCCCCACCCCTGTCTCTTCCCCCCCCTCCCCACCCGTCTCTTCCCCCCCCCTCCCCACCCGTCTCTTTCCCCCCCCCCTCCCCACCCCTGTTTTTTCCCCCCCCCCCTCCCCACCCCTGTCTCTTTCCCCCCCCCCTCCCCACCCCTGTCTCTTTCCCCCCCCTCCCCCCCCCTGTCTCTTTCCCCCCCCTCCCCACCCCTGTCTCTTTCCCCCCCCCTCCCCACCCCTGTCTCTTTCCCCCCCCCTCCCCACCCCTGTCTCTTTCCCCCCCCCCTCCCCACCCCTGTCTCTTTCCCCCCCCCCTCCCCACCCCTGTCTCTTTCCCCCCCCCCTCCCCACCCCTGTCTCTTTCCCCCCCCCTCCCCACCCCTGTCTCTTTCCCCCCCCCTCCCCACCCCTGTCTCTTTCCCCCCCCCTCCCCACCCCTGTCTCTTTCCCCCCCCCTCCCCACCCCTGTCTCTTTCCCCCCCCCTCCCCACCCCTGTCTCTTTCCCCCCCCCTCCCCTGTCTCTTTCCCCCCCCTCCCCACCCCTGTCTCTTTCCCCCCCCTCCCCACCCCTGTCTCTTTCCCCCCCCTCCCCTGTCTCTTTCCCCCCCCTCCCCACCCCTGTCTCTTTCCCCCCCCTCCCCACCCCTGTCTCTTTCCCCCCCCCTCCCCACCCCTGTCTCTTTCCCCCCCCCTCCCCACCCCTGTCTCTTTCCCCCCCCCTCCCCACCCCTGTCTCTTTCCCCCCCCCTCCCCACCCCTGTCTCTTTCCCCCCCCCTCCCCACCCCTGTCTCTTTCCCCCCCCCTCCCCTGTCTCTTTCCCCCCCCTCCCCACCCCTGTCTCTTTCCCCCCCCCTCCCCACCCCTGTCTCTTTCCCCCCCCCCTCCCCACCCCTGTCTCTTTCCCCCCCCCCTCCCCACCCCTCTGTCTCTCTCTCCCCACCCCTCTGTCTCTCCCCTCCCCACCCCTCTGTCTCTCTCTCCCCTCCCCACCCCTCTGTCTCTCTCTCCCCTCCCCACCCCTCTGTCTCTCTCCCCCCCTCCCCACCCCTCTGTCTCTCTCTCCCCTCCCCACCCCTCTGTCTCTCTCCCCCCCTCCCCACCCCTCTGTCTCTCTCTCCCCTCCCCACCCCTCTGTCTCTCTCTCCCCTCCCCACCCCTCTGTCTCTCTCTCCCCTCCCCACCCCTCTGTCTCTCTCTCCCCCTCCCCACCCCTCTGTCTCTCTCTCCCCCTCCCCACCCCACCCCTCCGTCTCTCTCTCCCCCTCCCCACCCCTCCGTCTCTCTCTCCCCCTCCCCACCCCTCCGTCTCTCTCTCCCCCTCCCCACCCCTCCGTCTCTCTCTCCCCCTCCCCACCCCTCTGTCTCTCTCTCCCCCTCCCCACCCCACCCCTCCGTCTCTCTCTCCCCCACCCCACCCCTCCGTCTCTCTCTCCCCACCCCACCCCTCCGTCTCTCTCTCCCCCTCCCCACCCCACCCCTCCGTCTCTCTCTCCCCCTCCCCACCCCACCCCTCCGTCTCTCTCTCCCCCTCCCCACCCCTCCGTCTCTCTCTCCCCCTCCCCACCCCTCCGTCTCTCTCTCCCCCTCCCCACCCCTCCGTCTCTCTCTCCCCCTCCCCACCCCTCCGTCTCTCTCTCCCCCTCCCCACCCCTCCGTCTCTCTCTCCCCCTCCCATCTGTCTCCCCCTCCCCACCCCTCTGTCTCTCTCTCCCCCTCCCCTCTGTCTCCCCCTCCCCACCCCTCTGTCTCTCTCTCCCCCTCCCCTCTGTCTCTCTCTCCCCACCCCTCCGTCTCTCTCTCCCCCTCCCTCTTCTAGTGTCTGTCTCTCCCTTCCTCTTTGGCTGCAGTCACGTGTCCTCCCTGTGTGGCCGGAACGCTCCTTTCGCTGCACTGTTGCTGCGGGGACGCCGGTCAGGTGCGCACCGCCCGCTCTCTGTGACTTTCTGCTCCCGTCCTCTGCAGCATGGTGTGCGCCGGCAGAGCGCTGCTCCGGAAGGTGCGCTGTCCGCCCGTCTTGTACTCCCCCTATCCTCCTCCGTTACTCTGCCTCTCCGGGTGTGCTTGGTTTTGTGTTCCCCATCTACCAGTTCGGCCTTTTTCCTAGCTCTGTTTGGGTAAAGCTGGGTGATTGCTTCCCTAGTGTCAGCCTGGAATCCAGGAACATGGGAAACTATGGTCATGTCGCCATATTGGTTTCTTCCAACTTTCCCGGACACTTGACAAGGAATGGTCCTCACCACAAGGTTGTGGGGAACCTTATATGCCAGAATCGGTGTGCTGTGTAATAGCGTCCTCCAGGAGCCCCCTGAGCACAGCAGGGAGACCACCATCCCTTTAACCCTTTCCCACTTGAGCCATATTTCACCTTTTTGCCAGGAATCGCCTCTTTATTCCTCCGTGTCCCTCCACATACGCCGGCTCGTTATTGGGGGCGAGTTATAGTTCATTGGAAAGCGGGGGGTTAGGGGGGGGGGTCTCCAAGTGTGGTGAAATGGTTAAAAAAAAATCCATAATTTTTTTTTTTATAGATACACATTTCTTGTCTGGTGAACGTAAAAGTGAGAAATCTCGTCTCCCCATGAGTGCGAGAACCGCAGAGGATGTAAATGTGCAGCACGGTGTCCTGGAGTGACCGGAGGATAGTAAATAATAACGTTATCCAGCTCCGTAAATAAAAAAAGAAAGCTGGATGTTTATTAAATATGTCCTTAGAATTAGATTTAAATAAGTGTATGGCGCGGGCTTCCGTAATTCATACTGCGGGCTGACACATAACCCTGTCCCATATGCTTTTTTTAAATCTAATTTTATGGACATATTTGTCTAATAACAATCTAGTTTTATTAATGTATTTTTTTTTTTTTTCATTTCTGGTTTACAATATTTTTCTACTATTCAATTGTTTTGTTAAAATTCACGATTATCCAGGTCATTATAATGATGGCAAAACCAAACTTACATACATTTTTATTATTCTTGGGAATGAAAAGAATAATAATTAGTTTGTGTTCCCTTTTTCTGAGACCTGTAACTATTTTCTCATAGATGGCGCTGTGGGACGGCTTGTTGTTTTTTTTTTGTTTTCTTTTTTGCATGGCGATCGGATGTTTTCATTAATACAATTTGTTGGTACATGTGATGCCTTGATTGCTTTCTTTTCCATTTATTTATTTTTGTTTTTTTTTTTGGGGGGGGGTTGTGTGGCATGAAGAGAGCAATTCTGGCATTTGCCATATTGGTGAATTAATTTTATTTTTTTCATAGTGTGAACTTTTATGGACCAGGTGGTTTTTATTATATTATTGGGAAATCGAGTACTTTTACATTTTTATATAATATATATAAAATGTTATTACTTTCAGTCACCAGAGGAAACTTCCACCTGCAATTGTTTGATCAGTTCACACAGGACTTTTTTGCTGCGTTTTTTTTATGCTAATTTCCTGCTGCTTTTTACAGTACCAGCAAAGCCTATGAGATTTCAGAAATCTCATGCACACGCATTGGTTTTTTGTTTGATCGGTATTTTGTGCTTTGCTGCGTTTTTTGGACAGGGCATGTCACTTCTTTCAGCGTTTTTGCTGCGTTTTTTCACCCATTGACTTGAATGGGTGTTGAAAAAAACGCAGGTATCATAATTTGCTGCTGAAAATCCAAGGACATTAGCCTGGACAAAGAGAAAACAAAAAATGCACCAAATACGCAACAAAAAACGCACCTAAACCTGCATTTTTGACGCAGCTTCTTTCCTGCCAAGATGATCAGGTTTTGCTGCAGTAAAAAAAAAAAAGCCGCAAAAACGCCCTGTGTGAACTTACCCTTGTTCTGTATATTGAAAATCGACTGACGTGTATATTCCGAAATTGACATTCTCCTATTCATCCACAAGCTGCGATTCTTAGGAAGGCCAATATGGCAGCCATGCTGACCCATCGTCATGCTGTTGCCGGTACACACATTAACCAACAGCCCATCCCTTTAAATTTCATATCCGTTGATTGATACCAAGAGCTAAATGGTTTAAGAGCAGTGCTTGGAGCTCACTGTGGTTTGCTGTAGGTGCCAGCTGTATAGCACAGCCAGCAATTGCCCGGTTTGGCGCGGGCTCAGCTCCTGATCCCGCTGCATACACGCACGCTGACATCACGGTGCACAGAAGGGCATAACGTCTTAGGCTGTAAGCGCTTTTGGCGGCGGTGTTGTATCGCTCTCTGTTACGTGTGATAGACCTGAGCTCGGCAGCTTTCATTCTCACACTACCTGTCTGCTTTCTATTTCACGTAGTATGGAAACTTCATCGACAACCTGAGGATCCTCGTGAAGGGCGGCGCCGGCGGCATGGGTCTTCCCCGTTTAGGTGGAGAAGGCGGCAAAGGAGGTGACGTCTGGGTGGTGGCGAAAGATGGAGTCACAATGAAACACATAAAGAGCAAGTTTCCTCAGAAGCGCTTTGTTGGCGGTGTCGGGGTTAATAGTAGGTGAGTCCTGGTTATCTGAATATTTAAGTGGCGCCCCATGGGATCCCCCGTTCTCGTAGTTGGTGGCACTGAGCATGTGTTTAGTACTAATGCTGTGAATAGGTAATCAATGTTTCTCATGGGATATCCCCTACAAGACTTCACACTTTGTAACTCACCAAGTTATATCGGAAGGGGCGGCCGAGGTGACGTTAGATCTCAGACAGGACGTCTGAGGGGTGCAGGAAAATAACTTCCGTTAGAAAAGCCCATCTTCAGGTTTCTTGGTGGAAATTACTGATCTGCGTTATTACCACATTAGGAATCTGACCACTGACACAGAAGAAAAGTATTGGGACATCTCAATCACAGAATGCAGATTCTCACTCTGACCCATGAATGTATAACATGGATCCCTCTGGTTTCCATGGCCGAGCAGCTGCATGCAGCCGTATATCACCAAGCACAATGCCGGGCGTCTATCTGGCATCTGATGAAGGAGGCTGGGTTTGGTGATTGCAGGAGGACGTTACTCCCTCTGACTCTATTGTGCCCGCTGGGATCTGGTGGAGGTGGATAATGCTATGAGCCTGCTTTTCAGGGGTCAATCCCTGACACCCAGTTCTAGTGAAGGGAAATTTTAATACTCAGCATAACTAGGCATTTTGGACAATTGTGGCTTCACACTTTATGGGAATAGTTGGGGATGGCCCTTTTTTGTTCCCCATGACTGTGCCCAGTGCAGAAAGCAAGGGCTATAAAAACATGGTTGTGGGAGTTTGGTGTGGAAGAACATGACTGGCGGGGAAAAATATGTCATCAGGTTTTTATTATTTAATCTGAGAGCAGCATAATATAGGACAAAGAGCCTGATTCCAGGGATGTGTCACTTACTAGTCTGTGTGTTGCAGTATCCATAAAATCAGTGTTTTATCTGCAGGAGATTATCACTAGGGGTAGCACTGCTGCAGCCAGGCATGTCCTCTGAAAGCCGGGGGAGTGACTGCTCCAGTAAGGAGGGAAATAGGAGAGCAGGGCAGGCCAGACAGGTGCTGGTAGTGGGAGACTCAATTATTAGGGGAACAGATAGGGCAATCTGTCACAAAGACAGGTATCGTCGAACGGTGTGCTGCCTACCTGGCGCTCGAGTCCGACACATCGCTGATCGGGTGGACAGATTACTGGGAGGGGCTGGTGAGGACCCAGCGGTCATGGTGCACATAGGCACAAATGACAAAGTTAGAGGTAGGTGGAAGGTCCTTAAAGATGATTTCAGGGAATTAGGCTGCAAGCTGAAAGCAAGGACCTCCAACGTGGTATTTTCCGAAATACTGCCTGTACCACGTGCCACGCCAGAGAGGCAACGGGAGATTAGGGAGGTTAATAAGTGGCTCAAGAATTGGTGTAGGAAGGAGGGGTTTGGGTTCCTGCAGAACTGGGCCGACTTCTCAGTTGGCTACAGGCTCTACGCTAGGGACGGGCTGCACCTCAATGGGGAGGGTGCAGCTGTGCTGGGGGAGAAAATGGCTAGAAGGTTGGAGGATTGTTTAAACTAGGGATTGGGGGGGAGGGTATTCAATTTATAGGAGGGGAAGATAGTGCAGATAGAGACCTGGGCACAAATAAGGAAGTTGGGGGTGGCGGTGGCATGGGGGGTGGCGTTAGAACAGTTAATAATTTAAGAAATAGAGGTACAGAGAGGAACATCAAGTGCATGTACAGGTCCTTCTCAAAAAATTAGCATATAGTGTTAAATTTCATTATTTACCATAATGTAATGATTACAATTAAACTTTCATATATTATAGATTCATTATCCACCAACTGAAATTTGTCAGGTCTTTTATTGTTTTAATACTGATGATTTTGGCATACAACTCCTGATAACCCAAAAAACCTGTCTCAATAAATTAGCATATCAAGAAAAGGTTCTCTAAACGACCTATTACCCTAATCTTCTGAATCAACTAATTAACTCTAAACACATGCAAAAGATACCTGAGGCTTTTATAAACTCCCTGCCTGGTTCATTACTCAAAACCCCCATCATGGGTAAGACTAGCGACCTGACAGATGTCAAGAAGGCCATCATTGACACCCTCAAGCAAGAGGGTAAGACCCAGAAAGAAATTTCTCAACAAATAGGCTGTTCCCAGAGTGCTGTATCAAGGCACCTCAATGGTAAGTCTGTTGGAAGGAAACAATGTGGCAGAAAACGCTGTACAACGAGAAGAGGAGACCGGACCCTGAGGAAGATTGTGGAGAAGGACCGATTCCAGACCTTGGGGAACCTGAGGAAGCAGTGGACTGAGTCTGGTGTGGAAACATCCAGATCCACCGTGCACAGGCGTGTGCAGGAAATGGGCTACAGGTGCCGCATTCCCCAGGTAAAGCCACTTTTGAACCATAAACAGCGGCAGAGGCGCCTGACCTGGACTACAGAGAAGCAGCACTGGACTGTTGCTAAGTGGTCCCAAGTACTTTTTTCTGATGAAAGCAAATTTTGCATGTCATTCGGAAATCAAGGTGCCAGAGTCTGGAGGAAGACTGGGGAGAAGGAAATGCCAAAATGCCTGAAGTCCAGTGTCAAGTACCCACAGTCAGTGATGGTGTGGGGTGCCATGTCAGCTGCTGGTGTTGGTCCACTGTGTTTCATCAAGGGCAGGGTCAATGCAGCTAGCTATCAGGAGATTTTGGAGCACTTCATGCTTCCATCGGCTGAAATGCTTTATGGAGATGAAGATTTCATTTTTCAGCACGACCTGGCACCTGCTCACAGTGCCAAAACCACTGGTAAATGGTTTACTGACCATGGTATTACTGTGCTCAATTGGCCTGCCAACTCTCCTGACCTGAACCCCATAGAGAATCTGTGGGATATTGTGAAGAGAAAGTTGAGAGACGCAAGACCCAACACTCTGGATGAGCTTAAGGCCGCTATTGAAGCATCCTGGGCCTCCATAACATCTCAGCAGTGTCACAGGCTGATTGCCTCCATGCCACGCCGCATTGAAGCAGTCATTTCTGCCAAAGGATTCCCGACCAAGTATTGAGTGCATAACTGAACATTATTATTTGATGTTTTTTTTTGTTTGTTATTAAAAAACACTTTTATTTGATTGGATGGGTGAAATATGCTAATTTATTGAGACAGGTTTTTTGGGTTATCAGGAGTTGTATGCCAAAATCATCAGTATTAAAACAATAAAAGACCTGACAAATTTCAGTTGGTGGATAATGAATCTATAATATATGAAAGTTTAATTGTAATCATTACATTATGGTAAATAATGAAATTTAACACTATATGCTAATTTTTTGAGAAGGACCTGTATACTAATGCCAGAAGCCTCGCCAACAAAATGGACGAATTAGAACTAATGTTGTTGGAGCATAATTATGACATGGTGGGGATAACTGAGACATGGCTGGATGAGAGCCATGACTGGGCTGTTAACTTGCAGGGCTATAGTCTGTTCAGAAATGACCGTACAGATAAGCGAGGGGGAGGGGTGTGTCTATATGTAAAATCGTCCTTAAAACCCATCCTGCGTGATAATATAGGTGAATTTAATGAAAATGTAGAGTCGCTGTGGGTGGAGATAAGGGAAGGGGGAAAAAATAATAAATTACTGATAGGGGTTTGTTATAAATCTCCAAAAATAATGGAAGCAATGGAGAATATCCTCGTAAAGCAAATAGATGAAGCTGCGACTCAAGGAGAAGTCATTATTATGGGGGACTTCAACTATCCTGAACAGAAACCTGCAGTTCCAGCGAAGGTAATCGGTTTTTGACAACTGTGAGAGACAATTACCTTTCACAGCTGGTTCAGGACCCAACAAGAAGGGGGGCACTACTAGACCTAATATTAACCAACAGGCCAGACCGCATAGCAAATATAAGGGTTGGGGGTCACTTGGGAAATAGCGATCACAAAATAATAAGTTTTCATGTATCCTTTAAAAAGATGTGTAATAGAGGGGTTACAAGGACACTAAACTTCAGGAGAGCAAATTTCCAACGGATGAGAGAGGATCTTGGTGCAATTAACTGGGACGATATCCTGAGACACAAAAATACACAGAGAAAATGGGAGACGTTTATTAGCATCCTGGATAGGACCTGTGCACAGTATATACCGTATGGGAATAAACATACTAGAAATAGGAGGAAACCAATATGGCTAAATAGAGCTGTAAGGGGCGCAATAAGTGACAAAAAGAAAGCATTTAGAGAATTAAAGGAAGTAGGCACTGATGAGGCATTAAATAAATACAGAAAATTAAATAAATTCTGTAAAAAGCAAATCAAGGCAGCAAAGATTGAGACAGAGAGACTCATTGCCAGAGAGAGTAAAAATAATCCCAAAATATTCTTTAACTACATAAATAGTAAGAAACTAAAAAATGATAGTGTTGGCCCCCTTAAAAATAGTCTGGGTGAGATGGTGGATGAGGATGAGGGAAAAGCCAATATGCTAAATGACTTTTTTTCATCAGTATTTACACAAGAAAATCCCATGGCAGACAAAATGTCTAGTGATAAAAATTCCCAATTAAATGTCACCTGCTTAACCCAGCAGGAAGTGCGGTGGCGTCTAAAAATCACTAAAATTGACAAATCTCCGGGCCCGGATGGGATACACCCCCCGAGTACTGCAGGAATTAAGTACAGTTATTGATAGACCATTATTTTTAATCTTTAAAGACTCCATAATAACAGGGTCTGTGCCACAGGACTGGCGTATAGCAAATGTGGTGCCAATATTCAAAAAGGGGACAAAAACGGAACTCTGTAATTATAGGCCAGTAAGCTTAACCTCTACTGTGGGTAAAATCCTGGAGGGCATTCTAATGGATGCTATACTGGAGTATCTGAAGAGGAATAACCTCATGAACCAGTATCAGCACGGGTTTACTAGGGACCGTTCATGTCAGACTAATTTGATCAGTTTCTATGAAGAGGTAAGTTCCGGATTGGACCAAGGGAACCCAGTGGACGTAGTGTATATGGACTTTTCAAAAGCTTTTGATACGGTGCCACACAAAAGGTTGATACATAAAATGAGAATAATGGCGATAGGGGAAAATATGTGTAAGTGGGTTGAGAGCTGGCTCAGGGATAGGAAACAAAGGGTGGTTATTAATGGAGCACACTCGGACTGGGTCGCGGTTAGCAGTGGGGTACCACAGGGGTCAGTATTGGGCCCTCTTCTTTTTAACATATTTATTAATGACCTTGTAGGGGGCATTCAGAGCAGAATTTCAATATTTGCAGATGACACTAAACTCTGCAGGGTAATCAATACAGAGGAGGACAATTTTATATTACAGGATGATTTATGTAAACTAGAAGCTTGGGCTGATAAATGGCAAATGAGCTTTAATGGGGATAAATGTAAGGTCATGCACTTGGGTAGAAGTAATAAGATGTATAATTATGCGCTTAATTCTAAATCTCTGGGCAAAACCGTCAATGAAAAAGACCTGGGTTATGGGTGGATGACAAACTAATTTTCAGTGGCCAGTGTCAGGCAGCTGCTACAAAAGCAAATAAAATAATGGGATGCATTAAAAGAGGCATAGATGCTCATGAGGAGAATATAATTTTACCTCTATACAAGTCACTAGTTCGACCACACTTAGAATACTGTGCACAGTTCTGGTCTCCGGTGTTTAAGAAAGACATAGCTGAACTGGAGCGGGTGCAGAGAAGAGCGACCAAGGTTATTAGAGGACTGGGGGGTCTGCAATACCAAGATAGGTTATTACACTTGGGGCTATTTAGTTTGGAAAAACGAAGACTAAGGGGTGATCTTATGTTAATGTATAAATATATGAGGGGACAGTACAAAGACCTTTCTGATGATCTTTTTAATCATAGACCTGAAACAGGGACAAGGGGGCATCCTCTACGTTTGGAGGAAAGAAGGTTTAAGCATAATAACAGACGCGGATTCTTTACTGTAAGAGCAGTGAGACTATGGAACTCTCTGCCGTATGATGTTGTAATGAGTGATTCATTACTTAAATTTAAGAGGGGATTGGATACCTTTCTGGAAAAGTATAATGTTACAGGGTATATACACTAGATTCCTTGATAGGGCGTTGATCCAGGGAACTAGTCTGATTGCCGTATGTGGAGTCGGGAAGGAATTTTTTTCCCCAAGGTGGAGTTTACTCTTTGCCACATGGGTTTTTTTTGCCTTCCTCTGGATCAACATGTTAGGGCAAGTTAGGTTAGGCTATGGGTTGAACTAGATGGACTTATAGTCTTCCTTCAACCTTAATAACTATGTAACTATGTAACTACAGGACTAGGTGTCACATGCCAGGCAGTCCTGCTAATCTGCGTCACCCCGCCCCCACCACCGATTGACACATGAAGCTGCCAATCAGTGGTGTGGGCGGGGTTACACACAGCTCAGCATTCTGGGCACTGCTACATCTACAGCAGAGAAAACAGGAATTTTATCAAACCTGCCCCGACATCATGCTGGTCTTAAGTTACATAGCAAAATCCTGCAGACAGAAAAGCTCCTATAGTAGTAATGTGGAGAAGCACATACTTTTGTCTACATAGTGTACTTATAGCTGTGTGTAATTCTGTGCCATTTTTCTTGTATTTCTCAGTGTTCGATCTCTCAAAGGCACATCTGGGGCTGATTGTGAGGTGGAAGTGCCCGTTGGCATCGCCATCACTACTGACACCGGCACTAAAATAGGAGATCTGGATAGAGATGGTGACAAGCTGCGAGTGGCCAGAGGAGGTCTAGGTGGAGGATACAGGACAGAGTTCCTTCCTGCCAAAGGCCAAAAAAAAGTAATCCGTCTGGATATGAAGTTGATCGCTGATGTGGGGTTAGTCGGGTGAGTAGCGATCTCCTTCTTATTATCCAAACCCACCCGGAGGAAACAAGAGCCGCAGATTCCAGCGTATGTTTATGTCAGGAAGTCACCACCAAGATGACCCCGGTGTGTGCAGTCTGTCCCCGGCACATGCGGTCGGTGCCCGGCACATGCGGTCGGCGCTTTGGCGTGTGCGGTCGGTGCCTGGAACATGCGGTTGGCACCCTGACGTGTGCGGTCGGTGCCTGGAACATGCGGTCACCACCCTGACGTGTGCGGTCGGTGCCAGGAACATGCGGTCGGCACCCTGGCGTGTGCGGTCGGTGCTTGGCAAGTGCAGTCAGCACCCTGGCGTGTGTGGTCGGTGCCTGGAACATGCGGTCACCACCCTGACGTGTGCGGTCGGTGCCAGGAACATGCGGTCGGCACCCTGGCGTGTGCGGTCGGTGCTTGGCAAGTGCAGTCAGCACCCTGGCGTGTGTGGTCGGTGCCTGGAACATGCGGTCACCACCCTGACGTGTGCGGTCGGTGCCAGGAACATGCGGTCGGCACCCTGGCGTGTGCGGTCGGTGCTTGGCAAGTGCAGTCAGCAACCTGGCGTGTGTGGTCGGTGCCTGGAACATGCGGTCACCACCCTGACGTGTGCGGTCGGTGCCAGGAACATGCGGTCGGCACCCTGACATGTGCGGTCGGTGCTTGGCAAGTGCAGTCGGCACCCTGGCGTGTGTGGTCGGTGCCTGGAACATGCGGTCACCACCCTGACGTGTGCGGTCGGTGCCAGGAACATGCGGTCGGCACCCTGGCGTGTGCGGTCGGTGCCTGGAACATGCGGTCACCACCCTGACGTGTGCGGTCGGTGCCAGGAACATGCGGTCGGCACCCTGGCGTGTGCGGTCGGTGCCTGGAACATGCGGTCACCACCCTGACGTGTGCGGTCGGTGCCAGGAACATGCGGTCGGCACCCTGGCGTGTGCGGTCGGTGCTTGGCAAGTGCAGTCGGCACCCTGGCGTGTGTGGTCGGTGCCTGGAACATGCTTTTGCCACCCTGCCCTGTGCGGTTGGTGCCCGGAACATGCGGTCAGCACCCTGGCGTTTGCGGTCAGTGGTCGACCAGTGCGGTCGGCACCCTGGCATGTGCCTCAGGTCGTCCTCATTCATTTGATTAATTTCTTTATATCTACTTCTGGAAAAACATGGCCGGTTTCATACATCCGTGCAAAGACCTTGCTCAGGATAAAAGATCCCGTCCCATCGCTGCGTCTCTCGACCTGAGCTCACTGGTTCATGTGTGTTAGGAGACGATAAGCTCGGGTTGGGAGACCCGGCGGCCGGACGGTGAAGAGCAGCCCCATGGGTGAGGTAGCCGTCCTCCCCATAATCATTAAAAAAAAAAAAAAAAAAATACGGTAATCTAGAAAATAAAACCAATGTATGTAACATAGCGGAGAAACAGCCGCCCAGCCGTCTTTTATCTGCTTCCAGCTTTTTACTCTGGGTATTTAATTTCTCTACGATCTTCTGTGCGTCTGTACCTTTAACCATGGAGATGTGATGAATGTAAAGGTTACACATGAAGTAGCGCTGCCTCCATTGTTTGCTCTGTGCCTTTAATTAGCGGAGGTGAAGTGCTGCTTTTAGGACTGCCATCCACAGGCTGACAGGGGCGCACTTCACCGCTCCGTCGCTGCTCACCGTCCCATCCCTCCATTGTGTTTTTTATCATGTTTCAGCCATTTCGATAGGTTTCCTTTGATGGAGAAATTACGGCGCAATGGCCCTAATTAAGGATTTATCAAACGCGAGGCCATTGTTGATTCATTGAACTCCATGTATGGATACCTGATGAAACCGAACTGGCAGATTGAAGAGTTTCCATGTTAAATCTCTGTAATCTCAACTCCGTAATGTCCACAGCGTATTAGACCGTAATAAACCCCCCCCCCCCAAAAAAAAAAAAAAAAAAAAAAAAAAAAAATATATATATATATATATATATATATATATATAATATAATATATAATTTTTTTTAATTTTTTTTGCATTTTTTAGCATATATTTGCTTATTAGTTCTTTATTGTGAGGGTAAGCAATAATTAAAAATACTATTTTTCCCTTTTATTTTCCTTTTCTAGCTTTTTTTTTAAGAAGGTCAAAGAAATAACTAAAAATTAATACTGTATTTTTTTCTGTCATTACAGGGTGTGATCAGCAGCACTATATTACTTATTATCCTCTTCTTTTTTGCAACTTTTTTTTCGGGTGTGTTGATTGCATGCACAGCACTCGTATAGGGCAGTCAGAAAGGCAGAAGCTGTGATATTCTCCTGTTCACAGCTGTCTCTGAGCAGCCATAGGTCTCTGTGCAGCCATAGATCTCTGAGCAGCCATAGGTCTCTGTGCAGCCATAGGTCTCTGAGCAGCCATAGATCTCTGTGCAGCCATAGATCTCTGAGCAGCCATAGGTCTCTGTGCAGCCATAGGTCTCTGAGCAGCCATAGGTCTCTGTGCAGCCATAGGTCTCTGTGCAGCCATAGGTCTCTGTGCAGCCATAGGTCTCTGAGCAGCCATAGGTCTCTGTGCAGCCATAGGTCTCTGTGCAGCCATAGGTCTCTGTGCAGCCATAGGTCTCTGTGCAGCCATAGGTCTCTGAGCAGCCATAGATCTCTGTGCAGCCATAGATCTCTGAGCAGCCATAGGTCTCTGTGCAGCCATAGGTCTCTGAGCAGCCATAGGTCTCTGAGCAGCCATAGGTCTCTGTGCAGCCATAGGTCTCTGTGCAGCCATAGGTCTCTGTGCAGCCATAGGTCTCTGTGCAGCCATAGGTCTCTGTGCAGCCATAGGTCTCTGAGCAGCCATAGGTCTCTGTGCAGCCATAGGTCTCTGTGCAGCCATAGGTCTCTGTGCAGCCATAGGTCTCTGTGCAGCCATAGGCCTCTGTGCAGCCATAGGTCTCTGTGCAGCCATAGGTCTCTGTGCAGCCATAGGTCTCTGTGCAGCCATAGGCCTCTGTGCAGCCATAGGTCTCTGTGCAGCCATAGGTCTCTGTGCAGCCATAGGCCTCTGTGCAGCCATAGGTCTCTGTGCAGCCATAGGTCTCTGTGCAGCCATAGGTCTCTGTGCAGCCATAGGTCTCTGTGCAGCCATAGGTCTCTGTGCAGCCATAGGTCTCTGAGCAGCCATAGGTCTCTGTGCAGCCATAGGTCTCTGCAGCCATAGGTCTCTGTGCAGCCATAGATCTCTGCAGCCATAGAGCTCTGAGCAGCCATAGGTCTCTGTGCAGCCATAGGTCTCTGTGCAGTCATAGGTCTCTGTGCAGCCATAGATCTCTGAGCAGCCATAGGTCTCTGTGCAGTCATAGGTCTCTGTGCAGCCATAGATCTCTGTGCAGCCATAGGTCTCTGAGCAGCCATAGGTCTCTGTGCAGCCATAGGTCTCTGAGCAGCCATAGGTCTCTGTGCAGCCATAGGTCTCTGAGCAGCCATAGGTCTCTGAGCAGCCATAGGTCTCTGAGCAGCCATAGGCCTCTGTGCAGCCATAGGTCTCTGTGCAGCCATAGGTCTCTGTGCAGCCATAGGCCTCTGTGCAGCCATAGGTCTCTGTGCAGCCATAGATCTCTGTGCAGCCATAGGTCTCTGAGCAGCCATAGGTCTCTGTGCAGCCATAGGTCTCTGAGCAGCCATAGGTCTCTGAGCAGCCATAGGTCTCTGTGCAGCCATAGGTCTCTGTGCAGCCATAGATCTCTGCAGCCATAGAGCTCTGAGCAGCCATAGGTCTCTGTGCAGCCATAGGTCTCTGTGCAGCCATAGATCTCCGAGCAGCCATAGGTCTCTGTGCAGCCATAGGTCTCTGTGCAGCCATAGGTCTCTGTGCAGCCATAGGTCTCTGTGCAGCCATAGGTCTCTGCAGCCATAGGTCTCTGTGCAGCCATAGGTCTCTGCAGCCATAGGTCTCTGAGCAGCCATAGGTCTCTGCAGCCATAGGTCTCTGTGCAGCCATAGGTCTCTGTGCAGCCATAGATCTCTGCAGCCATAGATCTCTGTGCAGCCATAGGTCTCTGTGCAGCCATAGATCTCTGAGCAGCCATAGGTGTCTGAGCAGCCATAGGTCTCTGTGCAGCCATAGGTCTCTGTGCAGCCATAGGTCTCTGTGCAGCCATAGGTCTCTGTGCAGCCATAGGTCTCTGCAGCCATAGGTCTCTGAGCAGCCATAGGTCTCTGAGCAGCCATAGGTCTCTGCAGCCATAGGTCTCTGTGCAGCCATAGATCTCTGCAGCCATAGATCTCTGAGCAGCCATAGATCTCTGTGCAGCCATAGGTCTCTGAGCAGCCATAGGTCTCTGTGCAGCCATAGATCTCTGAGCAGCCATAGGTCTCTGTGCAGCCATAGGTCTCTGTGCAGCCATAGGTCTCTGCGCAGCCATAGGTCTCTGTGCAGCCATAGGTCTCTATGCAGCCATAGATCTCTGCAGCCATAGAGCTCTGAGCAGCCATACCATAGATCTCTGTGCAGCCATAGATCTCTGAGCAGCCATAGGTCTCTGCGCAGCCATAGGTCTCTGCAGCCATAGGTCTCTGTGCAGCCATAGATCTCTGCAGCCATAGAGCTCTGAGCAGCCATAGATCTCTGTGCAGCCATAGATCTCTGTGCAGCCATAGGTCTCTGAGCAGCCATAGGTCTCTGTGCAGCCATAGGTCTCTGTGCAGCCATAGATCTCTGAGCAGCCATAGGTCTCTGCGCAGCCATAGGTCTCTGCAGCCATAGGTCTCTGTGCAGCCATAGATCTCTGCAGCCATAGAGCTCTGTGCAGCCATAGATCTCTGTGCAGCCATAGGTCTCTGAGCAGCCATAGGTCTCTGTGCAGCCATAGGTCTCTGTGCAGCCATAGGTCTCTGTGCAGCCATAGGTCTCTGCAGCCATAGGTCTCTGAGCAGCCATGGGTCTCTGAGCAGCCATGGGTCTCTGCAGCCATAGGTCTCTGTGCAGCCATAGATCTCTGCAGCCATAGAGCTCTGAGCAGCCATAGATCTCTGAGCAGCCATAGATCTCTGCAGCCATAGGTCTCTGTGCAGCCATAGAGCTCTGAGCAGCCATAGGTCTCTGTGCAGCCATAGATCTCTGAGCAGCCATAGATCTCTGCAGCCATAGGTCTCTGTGCAGCCATAGGTCTCTGTGCAGCCATAGATCTCTGCAGCCATAGATCTCTGCAGCCATAGATCTCTGTGCAGCCATAGGTCTCTGAGCAGCCATAGGTCTCTGAGCAGCCATAGGTCTCTGAGCAGCCATAGGTCTCTGTGCAGCCATAGGTCTCTGAGCAGCCATAGGTCTCTGAGCAGCCATAGGTCTCTGAGCAGCCATAGGTCTCTGAGCAGCCATAGGTCTCTGTGCAGCCATAGGTCTCTGTGCAGCCATAGGTCTCTGAGCAGCCATAGGTCTCTGAGCAGCCATAGGTCTCTGTGCAGCCATAGATCTCTGTGCAGCCATAGGTCTCTGTGCAGCCATAGATCTCTGCAGCCATAGAGCTCTGAGCAGCCATAGATCTCTGTGCAGCCATAGATCTCTGAGCAGCCATGGATCTCTGCGCAGCCATAGGTCTCTGTGCAGCCATAGGTCTCTCTGCAGCCATAGATCTCTGCAGCCATAGAGCTCTGTGCAGCCATAGATCTCTGTGCAGCCATAGATCTCTGAGCAGCCATAGGTCTCTGCGCAGCCATAGGTCTCTGCAGCCATAGATCTCTGAGCAGCCATAGATCTCTGCAGCCATAGAGCTCTGTGCAGCCATAGATCTCTGAGCAGCCATAGGTCTGTGCGCAGCCATAAGTCTCTGTGCAGCCATAGGTCTCTGTGCAGCCATAAACTTTCACACCCTCGCAGAAATATTAAACATCTTGACCTACATTCATTCTCTGAATCCCTCCTCCCCCTCACAGGCATAAGTTCCATACACAATGCGGATGACGCTGCCGCTCTATATAACACCACAATAGCTGTAGCTTTGGAATCTGCTGCCCCACTTACACATACCAAAGCTCGCAAAATCAACAGACAGCCCTGGCACACCAGCCTGACCAAAGAACTTAGGCGAGCTTCCAGGGCTGCTGAGCGCAGATGGAAAAGATCCCACTCTAACGAGCACTTCATCACATTCAAACAGTCCCTCACTACTTTCAAGACCACACTCGCCACAGCTAAACAAACCTACTTCTCATCTCTCATATCCTCTCTCTCTCACAACCCTAAACAGTTATTCAACACCTTCAATTCTCTCCTCCGTCCCCCAGCACCTCCTCCCTCCCCACTTATCTCTGCTGAAGACTTTGCCTCATTTTTCAAGCAGAAGATTGATAGCATTAGAGACAGTTTTGGTCAACAACCCCCAGAGCTCTTCCTCCCGATTTCCCAGCCCTCCACCTCCAAAACCAACTTCTCCACCATTACAGAAGATCAACTCTCCACTCTACTCTCAAGATCACATCTCACCACCTGTGCACTTGACCCACTCCCATCCCACCTCATCCCAAACCTCACCACAATCTTCATCCCAACCCTAACCCATCTCTTCAATTTATCACTAACAACTGGTGTTTTCCCCTCAAGCTTTAAACATGCCTCCATCACACCTATCCTCAAAAAGCCCTCTCTTGACCCATCCTCTGTATCTAGCTATCGCCCTATATCACTTCTTCCCCTATGCCTCCAAACTACTGGAACAACACGTCTACCTTGAACTGTCCTCCCATCTCTCTTCCTGCTCCCTCTTCGACCGCTTACAATCTGGCTTCCGGTCACACCACTCCACTGAAACTGCCCTAACTAAGGTCACCAATGACCTCTTAACCGCCAAGAGCAAGCGACACTACTCTGTCCTCCTCCTCCTCGACCTGTCGGCTGCCTTTGACACAGTGGACCATTCCCTATTATTACAAACCCTCTCATCCCTTGGCATCACAGACTTGGCCCTATCCTGGATCTCATCATACCTAACAGACCGGACATTCAGCGTCTCCCACTCACACACCACCTCCTCACCTCACCCCCTATCTGTCGGAGTCCCACAAGGTTCAGTCCTTGGGCCCCTGCTCTTCTCCATTTACACCTTTGGCCTGGGACAGCTCATAGAATCTCATGGCTTTCAGTATCATCTCTATGCTGACGACACACAGATCTACATCTCTAGACCAGATATCACCTCCCTACTAACCAGAATCCCTCAATGTCTGTCCACTATTTCATCCTTCTTCTCCACTAGATTTCTAAAACTTAACATGGACAAAACAGAATTCATCATCTTTCCCCCATCTCACGCGACCCCCCCAACGAACCTATCCATTACAGTAAATGGCTGCCCACTCTCCCCAGTCCCACAAGCTCGCTGCCTCGGGGTAATCCTTGACGCTGATCTCTCCTTCAAACCACATATCCAAGCCCTTTCCACTTCCTGCCGACTTCAACTCAAAAATATTTCACGAATCCGTTCATTCCTCAACCACCAATCTGCAAAAACCCTAGTCCATGCCCTCATCATCTCTCGCCTTGACTACTGCAACCTCCTGCTCTGTGGCCTCCCCTCTAACACTCTCGCACCCCTCCAATCTATTCTAAACTCCGCTGCCCGACTAATCCACCTGTCCCCCCGCTATTCCCCGGCCTCTCCCCTCTGTCAATCCCTTCACTGGCTCCCCATTGCCCAGAGACTCCACTACAAAACCCTAACCATGACGTACAAAACCATCCACAACCTGTCTCCTCCATACATCTGTGACCTCGTCTCCCGGTACTTACCTACCCGCAACCTCCGATCCTCACAAGATCTCCTACTCTACTCCCCTCTTATCTCCTCTTCCCACAATCGTATACAAGATTTCTCTGGCGTATCACCCCTATTCTGGAACCCTCTACCACAACACATCAGACTCTCACCTACCATTGAATCCTTCAAAAAGAACCTGAAGACCCACCTCTTCAGACAAGCCTACAACCTGCAGCTACCACCGATCGACCAAACCGCTGCTTAACCATCTCTACCCTCACCTACTGTATTCTCACCCATCCCTGGTAGATTGTGAGCCTTCGCGGGCATGGTCCTCATTCCTCCTGTACCAGTTATGACTTGTATTGTTTAAGACTATTGTACTTGTTTTCATTATGTATACCCCTCCTCACATGTAAAGCGCCATGGAATAAATGGCGCTATAACAATATATAATAATAATAATAATAATAATAATAATAATAATAATAGATCTCTGCAGCCATAGAGCTCTGTGCAGCCATAGGTCTCTGTGCAGCCATAGATCTCTGAGCAGCCATAGGTCTCTGTGCAGCCATAGGTCTCTGTGCAGCCATAGGTCTCTGTGCAGCCATAGATCTCTGAGCAGCCATAGGTCTCTGAGCAGCCATAGGTCTCTGAGCAGCCATAGGTCTCTGTGCAGCCATAGATCTCTGTGCAGCCATAGGTCTCTGTGCAGCCATAGGTCTCTGCAGCCATAGGTCTCTGCAGCCATAGGTCTCTGTGCAGCCATATGTCTCTGTGCAGCCATAGGTCTCTGAGCAGCCATAGGTCTCTGCAGCCATAGAGCTCTGAGCAGCCATAGATCTCTGTGCAGCCATAGATCTCTGAGCAGCCAAAGGTCTCTGTGCAGCCATAGATCTCTGAGCAGCCATAGGTCTCTGTGCAGCCATAGGTCTCTGTGCAGCCATAGGTCTCTGAGCAGCCATAGGTCTCTGTGCAGCCATAGGTCTCTGTGCAGCCATAGGTCTCTGTGCAGCCATAGGTCTCTGTGCAGCCATAGATCTCTGCAGCCATAGATCTCTGAGCAGCCATAGGTCTCTGTGCAGCCATAGGTCTCTGCAGCCATAGGTCTCTGCAGCCATAGGTCTCTGCAGCCATAGGTCTCTGCAGCCATAGGTCTCTGCGCAGCCATAGGTCTCTGCGCAGCCATAGGTCTCTGCGCAGCCATAGGTCTCTGCGCAGCCATAGGTCTCTGCGCAGCCATAGGTCTCTGCGCAGCCATAGATCTCTGAGCAGCCATAGGTCTCTGTGCAGCCATAGGTCTCTGTGCAGCCATAGGTCTCTGTGCAGCCATAGGTCTCTGTGCAGCCATAGATCTCTGTGCAGCCATAGATCCCTGAGCAGCCATAGGTCTCTGTGCAGCCATAGATCTCTGTGCAGCCATAGATCCCTGAGCAGCCATAGGTCTCTGAGCAGCCATAGGTCTCTGTGCAGCCATAGGTCTCTGTGCAGCCATAGATCTCTGTGCAGCCATAGATCTCTGTGCAGCCATAGGTCTCTGTGCAGCCATAGGTCTCTGTGCAGCCATAGGTCTCTGTGCAGCCATAGGTCTCTGAGCAGCCATAGATCTCTGTGCAGCCATAGGTCTCTGAGCAGCCATAGGTCTCTGTGCAGCCATAGGTCTCTGAGCAGCCATAGGTCTCTGTGCAGCCATAGATCTCTGTGCAGCCATAGATCTCTGAGCAGCCATAGGTCAGATGCCATAAAAACAGCACTCTAGATTAGGGCCCATTATTGGTCTGTCGGTCATTAAGGGGCTAAAGAGGCCATTTTCTATGCTACAGCCACATTCTTCACCCTCAGTAATCTATATGTCTATGAGCTGAACAAGTCAAGACATCAGACGTCTGAATGTCTATGACCATCTCGATGAGGCTGCCGCTCCCTTATTTGTATATGGACTATATTTTAGCTTAAAAATTGCATCAAAAACTGTAGCGTTATTATTTTATTTTTATTTTTTTTAAATCTTCACATGGTAAACACCGTCATGCATGTGAGGGATTGCTCTCTGCGCACAGTGCAGCAGCGTGCATGTCACAGGCAGTGTCCACACATCTCCGCACAAGCGGACGCCGCTCACTGATCTGTGAGCCAGTGTTCCTCGCAATGAATACTTTTATTTGTTTTTCAGGTTTCCTAATGCTGGAAAGTCCTCATTACTCAGCAGCCTCTCGCATGCCAAACCACAGATTGCAGACTATCCATGTAAGTAATCCGTGGCTGCATAGCGATAATGACACATACGGCTTTACCACCTGCAGCCAAGCCATGAAGCATCAATGGCGGCTCAGTCCAGTCTCCGAGAACTCTGACGTGTTCCTCCGATAAGTCTGCTTTCACGCTCTCCTGATACAGTGGTTTGGATGCCTGAAACTAGGAGTGGATTAATCCCTTGGTGCACAAGGAAGTACCTGTAAATCCATCCCAGGGTCCACATTTATGGAGCAGGCTCAGGAGCTGAGCCCGCTCCACACACCGCAGACGCCAGCCTGCGGGTAATAGCAGCGACTGGAGTTGGCTCCACTCACTGCTGTTTTATGGTTTAGATGCCGCTGTTGATCATTGACAGCAGTAAATGGCCCAGTTATTGATGCGAATGGGCACCATCACCCCACAGCGTGATTATGGGTGCAGATGGGTTACCATTTTAAGTAAGGGCCACTGGCGTCCTTCAAATCTCCACCTGTACAAAGTCTTCATACGGGTATGTCGAAGGGAAACAAAAGAAAAAAAGTTGTGGCTCTTGGAAAAAGGGGAAGAAAAGAAGCAAAGTGCAAAGATGAAAAATCATCTGGTCCTTTTAAAAGGTTAAAAGAAAGTTAAATAAACTCTTTCCTCTATAGTTCTTCTCCGTTTACTAGTGAATAGTGCTGGAATAACCCAAGATTTGGCAATTTTTTTGGTTTTTGCGCTTTTCTGTTTTCTTCCTGTATTTCCATAACTTTCTAATTTTCCTGTTGACATCGCCGTGCGAAGGGTTCTTTACTGTGAGACAAGTTGTAGTTGTGGGTGACACCAGTTATTTTGCTACGTAATTTACTGATAAATGAGGGGAAAAAATTCAAGGTGGGTTAAAACGATGACAAAAAAAAGCAATTCTGCCATTGTTTATTATTGGGTTTTCTTGAAATCTGATTCTCCAGGTCAGTGCGATAACAGCGATACCAAGCGTATGCATTATCATTTTTAAAATATATTTTTTTTTTTTTTAAATTCGTTTATTGATTTCAGGAAAGATCATACACATTTTGCTCGTATTCATCATTTTCCATTAATTACAGGAAATTACCATACATAGCCATGTATAAGATATTATAAAGATAATAAATTGTGCATGTTGATCATTAATGCCTTATTTTAAACTTTAACTGTAACTACATTAACTTCTAATAAAGTCTTTAATACAAACGTAGTGCCGCTTACAAAGAATATTTCTAAATACATCCCGCTCTGTTGGTAAATAATGTCTAGAGAGTCATACACCCTTTTCTTATGCGTATACTGAGTCCTTTTAACTTATACAGTGTGATAGGATGAATTCCATCTTCCCCATATCTTCTCAAATTTAGTTGGACAACCCCTATTTTGATAAAGCGTCCGCTCATACGGAATAATTGAATTTATTAAGTCAACCCATGCTCTAAGAGATGGACCAGAGCCTCCCATCCAACGCAGCGCCAACACCTTTCGTGCCATGAACAGTGACTCCCTCAGAAATATTCCTGTGTGGTGATCCCAAGCCTCCGCCTCCCATACTCCAAACAAACATACCAGTGGCTCAAGTGGAACAGGGATCGACACCAAAGATGTCAATAGTGCTGTCACTTCTCTCCAATATTGAAAAATAACAGGACACTTCCATATCATATGGATAAAATCTGCGTCACTAGAGTGACATCTCAAGCAGTCTGATGAATGAAGACGGCCCATTTTAAAAAGACGAGTCGGGGTCAAATAAGATTGATAGATTATATATAATTGGATCATCTTATTATTGATTGATGGGGAGACCTTAGTTGGAGATTCCAAGATTTCATCCCATTCTTCTCCTAGTGTATCCGGAAGAAGTCTCCCCCACTTTCCCTTAATTGAATCTGTAACAGATACTTCGCCTATGGATATTAGGTAGGTGTATAAAGAGGAAATGAGTCCCTGAGGGCCCTGTGAATTAAGAATTCCTATTAACGGCAGAGTTGAAATAGCTCGACCCGCACCCGTATTTCGTACATGTGATTGGAAGGCAGATCTTAGTTGCAGGTAGCGGAAAAATTGAGACTTCGGTATATTATGAGTATTTTGTAATTGTTCAAAAGAAACAAAAACCCCCTGGCTATGTATATCGCTCACCGTAAGGACACCACACGATATCCAAAATTCAGTAGATGGGTGGCCCAATAATCCCGGAAAGTAACCATTATTCCATAACGGCATTTCGGCTGCTATATCTACATATTGTGTCACTTTTTTAATTTGTCTCCATACTGATCGTGCCAGGCGAAGCAAAGGAAGCAAACGAGGGACAGCAATTCTCTCCATCTCTAGAAAACCCATCGGGCAATCAACTTTAGCTGAATGTAATATATGACTTTCAGAGTTGGGGAGAGACCTCCCGGGCATCCACTCACTTATCATTTTGGCCTGTCCAGCAAGGTAATACAGATAGAAGTCCGGCAAAGCCGCCCCGCCCCCCCGCTTAGGTCTCTGCAGGGTGGATAATTTAAGTTTAGGCCTAGCCTTCCCCCATATGAAGGATGTAGTAAGGGAGTTTAGGGTTGCAAAGAAAGATTTAGGTATTGAAACGGCACTATGTTGAAAACAATAGCTCAATTTTGGGAGTAAAATCATTTTGATCAGATTAATACGACCAGCCACCGATAGCGGGAGCTTATCCCAGGTAGCATATTTAAATTTAACCACGTCAATTAGTGGATATATATTGAGATGTAGATCAAGGTGACTGCGCTGAGTCATATGCATCCCGAGATACTTAAAATTGGAGACAATGGGCAATAGCGAGAGGGTTTCAAGGTTTGGCATTGGGGTATGGGAGAGAGGCATCAAAGCAGACTTATCCCAGTTTATATATAGGCCAGAAAACTTGCTAAATTTATCAATCATCGTTATTACTTTTGGTAATGTATCCTCCGTCTGGTCCATAAACACCACCATATCATCAGCATATAGACCTATAGTGTCCACCCGATCAGCAATATGTATCCCTTTAATATCTACAGAAGACCTCATCCGTATTGCCAAGGCTTCTATTGCCAAGGCAAATAAGGCTGGGGAGAGAGGGCATCCCTGGCGAGTTCCCCTATGCAAAGAAAATGGCGCAGACACAGAGCCGTTTACCACCATTCGCGCCCCCGGTTTCGCATATAGTGTACCTATCCCTCTCAGAAATTTATTCCCAAACCCATATTTCCGTAGACATGCAATTAAAAAAGACCACTCAA
The DNA here is from genome assembly GCF_032444005.1 of Ranitomeya imitator. NCBI lineage: Eukaryota > Metazoa > Chordata > Amphibia > Anura > Dendrobatidae > Ranitomeya > Ranitomeya imitator. The sequence continues at coordinate 37,489,880 of NC_091287.1, read as the reverse complement.
GGGAATCAAAAGCCTTGGCTGCGTCCAGCGAAGCCAATGCCCACTTATTGTCTGGTTCTAGTGTACTATATTGAATAACCGATTGCACCCGTCTGATATTAATAGAGGTGTTTTTCCCAGGCATAAAACCAGTTTGATCTGGGTGTATGAGATCCAATATGATCGTATTCAGTCTGGTAGCTAGAATTTTCGTAAAAATCTTATAGTCAACATTCACCAAAGAAATTGGTCTATATGATCCACAATCCAGAGGATCCTTCCCTTCCTTCCTGAGCACGACAATATTAGCATCATAAAATGTTTCAGGTACAGATTCACCCTCCCATATTCCCCTAAGTACCTTTAGCAATATAGGTGCCAATTTATCACGGTATTTCCTGTAAAATTCAATGGGGAACCCATCAGGTCCCGGGGCCTTCCCAGTAGCCATATCCGCCATTGCATGTTCTACCTCTTCCAGGGTGAATTCAGCCTCCATAAGGGCTCGTTGAGATGGGCTTAGTAAGGGGAATGTTATATCTGATAGATAATCCAAACATTCATCAATATCAAAACCACTTTTAGATTTGTATAATGAAATGTAGTAATCGTAAAAGCTCTGAAGTATTTTATCAGTAGAGGATACCAACGAGCCATCAGACGCTCGGATCTGCAATATTGTGTTGGAGGTGTTATGTTGGCGCACCAAAAAGGCCAGGAGTGTACTGGCTTGATTGCCCAGCTCAAAATAGGACTGCCGAGTGAAAAATAGTTTGCGTTTTGACTTAGCGTCTGCATGTTGGGTATATAGTCTCTGGGAAGTAAGCCATTCAATTCTATTGCTGCTGGACTGATTAGCTATATAAGTGGCCTCTGAGTCTTTTAATCTTTGCTCTATCTCCTCATCCTCCCTCGCCGTTACCCTCTTGATGTAGGAAATAGTTGAGGACAAGCACCCTCTCAGGTATGCCTTCAGGGTATCCCAAAATAGACCAGAGTTTTGGAGTTCCGAATGTGTTAGAGTAAAATCATTCAACTGATCAACCGTCCTATCACTAGAGTCTATCAATTTCAACCAGAAGGGATTCAGTTTCCAGAACCCACCACTATTATCGGATTTCTCATATTTAAGTTTAAGAATAATTGGACTATGGTCTGAGATCCCCCGATTACCATGTTCAATGCTATCCACCCGTAATGCCAACTCACCCGACCCAAATATATAGTCTATTCTAGATAGAGATTGTCTAGTTGACGAGTGGCAGGTGTACCCTCTAACTTCCGGATGATTTATTCTCCATAAATCTAACCACCCGCTCCCGTTCATAAACAATGCTAATTGAGAGGGTTGTTGAGGTAAAGCGTCCCCTGGTGTTACGTCATCCAGTCTCAATCTATCCATGGATTGATTCATAACTAAGTTAAAGTCCCCCATACAAATAACTTTGGCTTCCGGATATTTTAAGGAAAAGCCTAGAGCCATACGGAGGATTGACACATTGGCAGGAGGAGGATTATAGATGCACAATAACACATACTCTCGTGAATTAATAAATGCATGCACAAAAACGAAGCGGCCCTCTGGATCACGTCTCGCCTCCCTGGCCTCCCACCTGACCTCCTTGTGTATCAGTAGAGAAACCCCTCTAGAGTAGCTAGTGTGGAATGTGTGCAAGGACCATTGTACCCACGGTTTCTGCATACATCGAACTGTGTCCCTTGTTAAATGTGTCTCTATTAGTGCCACAACATGAGGGTGATATTTTTTTATCTGCGAGAATACCTTAATTTTCTTTCGTGGGGTCTTTATACCTCGTATGTTCCAGGTCATACATATAATTTCAGCCCCCATGTTCACTCTTAAAGGGAAAGTGAATGCATATCATTACTATTCGGGTGTAGTTCAGCGGCATCGCACAGAGCAAAGAGTCAGCATTAGCGGCAACCATACCTAGTAAACAATCTAATCTAATACATAAAACCAAACTGAACAAAACTTGAACAATAGGGGAGTATATTTCCATACTCCCACAGTCAAATTGAAAAAGGGATACCCTCACTGGATTCAGTGTCCGGTATTGTTGACATTCCCTGCACCCAAACAAAGAGCTCTATCTATACTGCCATTAGTCAGGGAGTCCAGGTTAGGAGTTTTCCGCATTTGACCCCACACGGGACCGCAGCCACTCGATCGCCTCCGCTGGGTCTGTGAAAAATAAGGAGGAGCCCTTATAAACAATACGGAGCCGGGCCGGATAAAGCATAGAGTAGACGATGTTCCTCTCTCTAAGTTGCTTCTTGACATCCATAAATCGTGCCCGCTGCTTTTGAAGCTCCATGGAAAAATCTGGAAAGATCGAAATGGTAGCATTATCGAATTTAATGAGGCCCTTCTGTCGCGCCAAGCGGAGGATGGCGTCTCTGTCTCTACAATTAAGGAGACGCGCCAGAAAGGGTCGCGGAGGGGCTCCAGGAGGGAGAGGTCTCGTCGGGACCCTGTGGGCCCTCTCCACCGAAAATGTCGAGGAGAATCCATCTCCCAATGTAGACTTAAGCCATTCCTCCAGAAATTGCTCAGGCTGTTGGCCCTCTGACCGCTCCGGGAGACCTATGATACGGATATTATTGCGGCGCAGTCTATTTTCTAAGTCGTCTGCCTTTTGCTTCCAGGCATTCACGGATCCAGCAGCTTTATTCAGTTTAGCTTCCATAGGGGTGATAGTGTCCTCTATATGAGACACCCTCGTTTCAACCTCTGAGATGCGCCCTCTCATAGCCTGCATGTCATGTCTCAGGCGCCCCACCTCGGTATGTACATCCTCTATTTTCTCCGTGAGAGATGATCTAGTGAGAGATATAGCTTGCATCAACTGCTCTGATGCCTGTTTAAGAGTCAGTTCATCCTCTCCTCTCTCCTCATTACCATCAGAGGGGCGACCTTTACGCTGAGATGGTGCGGGGTTATTTCTAAGACTGCGCACATTATCAGGGGGATCATCCTTGGCATATTTTTTTAATTTTTCAGCAGCTGCAGCTCCTCTAGGGTGCTGCATGGTGAGTGTTTACAAGAAGATTATGCAAAGCGACCTCAGGTGCAATTATGGGGAAGCTCAAAGTCACTTGTAGCACGCAGGCCGTGTAATTTCACAGTTACCCCCGGGGAAGCAGCTAAAAAGGGGTTAATCCCTGTAGTATTATGTCACTGGTAGGGAAAATGTCCACCCGACAGGGGGGCACAGGTCCCGCTTTTTCAGGGCACACACTGTACCACCCCTACTTCTTCAGGCGCCCATTCACCGCCCAGCGCCGCTGATGTGGTTAAAAGCGCAACTCCCTATCTGCCAGGGTGTGCGCTATATTAATGGCCGCTGCCCCAGGCACTTTCCAGCACCTATCAGTCCTCACCGCTCCTGCCTGCAAGCTTCCCGCCTCTCTCTCCAGCACCATCCACCGCCGTTACTTCTGAGGTGAGAGGAACCCAACAGAGAGCAGCGCTGTGATTCATGCGCCCTCCCTGCTCACACATGTAGGTGTCCCGCCGCTCTCACCAGCGCGGTCAGCCGCCGCCGCCTCCGGGATAACAGGGGGGTTCAGCTCCAGTAGTTGGCAGCACCGCGTCCTGTGCTCCCTGGCGCGTGCTCAGAAAATGGCCGCCGTCACCTGCGGGGATCTCCTGCCCGCTCCGGTTCCCGCGGCTCCCGACTCCACGGAGCTCTGCAGCGGTCTCCCAGAAGATCCAGGGGACTCTCTGGTATGTAGGGCTCAGGTTTGGGTTGGTACCGCTAGGTCCCGCTCAGTATTTATGGCAGATATGCCTCAGGATGTACGGAGCTCTCCTAAGATGCTTCCGTCTTCTTCGGCTACATAGCCACGCCCCCTTTAAAATATATTTTAATGGTTAAAAAGATGAAAATTTTTCGTTTGTTGTTTTATGTCCCGTATATATATTTGTGTATTTTTATCTTTTAAATTGATAGTAGGTATTTTATTTTTGGGTTCATGACATTACATATCTCTGATCGGCTTTTCTAATAAATAACAAAAAACTTTGAGGTGGGAAATACGATAGAAAAACGTTTTTGTTTGCCATGTAATGTACGATTTAAATAATTTTATGTTTTCATAGCTCGGCATTTTTTGGTGCAACAATACCAATTATGTCTTTTTTTTATGGAGGGGAAGAAAAGGAGGGGTTGGTTTTGAGAGGTCTAAGATGGTAGCCATGGGGGCCTTCTACAGGCTCAATGGCTCCCTGCAGTGGGGGTGAGATTGTATTAGATGGAGATTGACAGAGACATACAAATAATAATCTTAATAATCTTTATTTTTATATAGCGCTAACATATTCTGCAGCGCTTTACATTTTGCACACATTATCATCACTGTCCCCGATTGGGCTCACAATCTAAATTCCCTATCAGTATGTCTTTGGAATGTGGGAGGAAACCGGAGAAAACCCACGCAAACACGGAGAGAACATACAAACTCTTTGCAGATGTTGTCCTTGGTGGGGTTTGAACCCAGGACTCCAGCGCTGACAAGGCTGTGGTGCTATCCACTGAGCCACCGTGCGATCGGAGCTGGTTCTTGCCCCTGATGCTGGCTGTGTAGCACAGCTGACATCTGCCCGCTCTATACACGTGATCTGTAACAACAATGTCCGTCACAGCCCATTAGTGGGATGACATCTGACTCCCAGCTAAATCCTTCATCACTTTTGTCTTACAGTTACAACAGTGCAACCCGAACTGGGAAAAATCATGTACCCCGACTTCAAGCAGGTAACAACAAAGCTCGCGCCGCCGCCGCCGTCATCGGGATTAGGCTATGTTCACACTTTGCAGATTCCACTGCGGATTTTTCCGCAGCAGAATTCCAAAATCCGCAGTGAAAACGCGTTGCGGTTTTTACTGCGGATTTATCGCGGTTTTTACTGCGTTTTCTTCTGCGGATTTTCATCTGCAGTTTTCTATTGGAGCAGATGAAAATCCGCAGAAAAGAAGTGACATGCTGCGGAATGTAATCCGCAGCGTTTCCGCGCGTTTTTTTCCGCAGCATGTGCACTGCGTTTTTAGTTTCCCATAGGTTTACATTGGACTGTAAACTCATGGGAAACTGCTGCGGATCCGCAGTGAAATCCGCAAAGTGTGAACATAGCCTAACTGGCCGGTCAGCGGACATCTTGGAGAGATTTATTTTTTAGCCATCCAATTCTTTGATTCCTCCGAGATGAGTGGCGCCATATTTGTCTCCCTCCCGCCATAGAAGTGAAATGTACCTGTGCATTAGACATCTGGGTGCACGTTGTTCTATTTTATTTTTTTTAATTTTATTTTTTTGTGACTTAAAAATTAAGGCTTTGGAAAACTAAAGACCCAGAATGTTTTATTTTCCATTTTTGCAGCTGTGGGAGGCGTTTGTTCATGCCGAGCTGATATTTTTTGTATTTTTTTGTTACCATCTTGGGAAACATACATTTTTTTTATCACTATTTATTTCATTTTTGCCGTTTGTTTTTTTTTTTTTTTTTACGTCGGTTACTGTATGGGCTAAATTTTTCTTATTTTACTTTTACGGTCGTGGCAATTTTTTATTTACATTTTTTTTTACGTTCTCGTCAACTGGAGAAAAGCAGGGTTATTCCAACTGGTGATTGTTTGATCGGTGATTGACGGCAGCATTAAAGTGGAAGCTGCTGTTAATGGCAGGCGCTCGATGTCTAGCACAGCCGGCACCGGCCCTGGGTGCAGCGGGCACAGCTCCTGGGATCCCACTATTTTCGGGAGGAGACTTACACATCTGAAATGTTTCATTCTGTCTTTAGTCCGTCGCTCCTTTTAATCATTCCCTGGATTTCTGTAGATTTCAGTTGCCGATCTTCCCGGTTTAATAGAAGGTGCGCACCGCAACAGAGGAATGGGGCACAAATTTCTCAAGCACGTGGAGCGGACGAAGCAGCTGCTCTTCGTAGTAAGTTCTCTGATGCTTCCTGCGACTCCTTTATATCAATGCAGGAATATGGCGATGCGGAACAGTAACAGAAGGGGGCGCCCTAACCCTTGCCCCCCAGATATGACCCCTCTAGAAGGTGCTTCACGGTGACCTGTTATGTGAGTGAGATGCCATCTAGTGGCAGAGATAGGAAGAGCCATGTGGTTGATGGATCAGTGTTAGCATGATTAATAATAAGAATAATAATAATAATAAATGTATCTATATAACGCCAACATAATCCACATCCATACATCATTGACGGCAGTCATACATAACCTCGATTCTGACATTTCTGATTTATCTCGATATGAAATCCACCTCTTATCGATTTTTGTATCCACTTCCAGGTCGATGTTTCTGGATTTCAGCTTTCCGTCAAGTCTCCATTCAGAACGGCCTTTGAGACAGTGCAGCTACTGACGCTGGTGAGTACTCCGCTGTGCAGATGTGCTTCCAGAGGTGGCGCTGCCAGAACAATTTCCACTTTTGACATATGTTAAATTATGACATGTAATAATCGTGTTATACAACTATACTTCTACATTACATGAAAGTGGACACAGGGAAAGTGACGCCCAGCTACTTACAGTCATGACTTTATGCAATTTTACTTCAAAGTGGAACATTTTGTGAAAATTGCATCACGGTTAATGTTTGGGACTAAAAGTAAGAGTGGATACACGTCCCGGCTTATGCTTACGGGCAGACCCGAATCTCTGTAATCCACATGCCAGTAAATATCCATGTTAGAAAGTTGAGACGTGTCCTGATTATTGTAGAGGGGGCGATTAGAAGAGAAACTGCCCCTTTATTAGGAAAAAAATAATCCCACCCTCCCTTAAATTTGGCAGTGATGATATACTCTGAATGAAAATGTTCCTGTATCACCAGAGGCTGTACAGGGAGAAGATATGACAGTAAGGGCTTAGTCACATTTTTGTCTCATTTTTCGAACGCTAAAAATTGTATTGTTTTCCAGTCCCAGCATAGGGACTGAGCTTTCTGAGATCCTCCTGCACACGCTGCTTTTTTTTTTTTTTTCCTTGCAGACTTGAACAATCAAAGCATTTTTTCAAATCTGCAAATCTGTTTCACCATTTTTCACCCATTCAATTAAATAGGAAAAAAAAGCATAAAAAACACAGGTAAAAAAGAGCCTTTTTTATGCAACATTTTTCCTGCCAACATTCTTAGTTTTTTTTATGCAGAAAAATCTGCTGCAAATATTCAGCGTGTGCACAATCCCTAACCGGCTGTGACCGACTCTCATAGAACCAGGAAGTAAAACTTAGGTCCTGGGATTATTGGCCAAGTTTCCAGGCTTAAGTAAATATCCGTGTTTTTAGTTCCTCCATTCTCTGCTGAATGCCTTTTTATACCCTTCCTGTCATATGACGTACTCTTTACATCATATGTCCGGTTCCCTTTTTTTTTTTTTTTTTCAAAATTTTCTTTTTTATTTCCCCACCTAATTAAAAAAAATATATACAAGTTTGATGTTGCCGTAATCGCGCAGTCCTGGATAATTTTGTTTCCACATCACAACAATTGCTGTAAAAAATACCCCCCCCCCTCAAAAAAATAAATAAAATAAAATTGCATTTGTTGTGTAATTTCACCCCATTTTTTTCCCGTTTCTTAGTACATTAAATGGTTTAATGAATTGGCGTAGTTTAAAACTACAACTTACTCTGCATAAAATAAGCCCTAACACATCTATGTGAATAGAAAAATAAAAAAAAGTTATGGCTCATGGAAGAATAGCAGGAAAATGCAAAAACTAGAATAATTGCCAGATTGGGAAACAGTTGATGTTTTAGTGGTTGGTGGCTGTTTTTCTTGATCACTCCACATTCCCTGCTTACCTTACACTTGGTGGGTTAAGCCCATGAACAACATCTACCAGTTATCCACACGATAGGTGATTATGATATACGATAATTAGGGAGACCCTCACCAATCGCAATAAGGGGTCCTGGAACTGTGAGGAAGCATGGACGCCCCCCATCCATACAAAGGACTGACTCGGATCTTTGTTCTCCGCTGGCTTCCACCACCGCTGCGCTTCTCGCCTTTTCCTGTCCGAGTGTTAGACGCCTGATAACCCCTTGATGTTAGATGCAAAGTTAATGACGCACAGGTATTTAGAGCCGTCCTTTTCTAGCTTTCAAAGTTTTTTTTTTTTTTTTTTCTAGAAGCAGCGCCTCTCTTCTCTATTGGTCATGTTTGGTAATACATTTTGTCGCCTTCAAGTTAATTAAACCATATTAAAACATGTTTGTTAAATTTTAGGAGCTGGAATTGTACAAAGAAGATCTGCTGGATAAGCCTGCCTTACTAGCGGTCAATAAGATGGATCTGCCTGAGGCTGACGACAAGTTGCGGGAGTTGGTGAAACAACTGGAAAATCCACAGGGTAAGAAATCTCACATTATGGGACCGTGGAGGATCGGCGGGAGGTTTATGTGTTTTTGAAGGCTTTTCGTGCCCCAAACACATCTGTGCGTCTCGGAGCAGCCGCGGGTGCAGAAGGAGAAGTGCACTGGGAGGATTGTACTGTGTAACGTTCTTGCGCCTCCACGAAAACGTCCAATGTGTATAACAACCTGTTTTTATTGCCATTAGATTATTTACATACATTGCCGGAGGAATTGGTTCCGGATTGTCAGATTAACTTCAAGGAAATCATCCCGATCTCTGTGGCTACAAACCAGGGAATCTCAGACCTGACCAGATGCATCCGCAGATCAATAGATGAACATGCAGAACTCGAAATTCAGGAAACCGCCAAAGAGAAGCTGCGGAGTCTTCACATAACGTCTTCTCAAAGCGTCAGACAGCTGCTTCCCCCAGAACAGACGTTGGACTGAGAGATGACCCCCCAGGTGTGAAATAATGTGGACAGGAATTTGTCATTTCAATAAACTATCTTTTCTGGTTGTAGCAAGAGCCACAAGTGCAGCTTCTGGGAAGAGGAAAAGGCAGTGTTATGGGTCATGAGGACCACACACATCTACAGACCTGTCACTTGACATAAATATGTAAGTCTTAATGCTGCTGTTCTACTCAATCCGGCATTGTCTTTCTTTTGTTTCTGCTCCTCTCCGTTCCTGAGATATGGCCCCCTTTTCACAGTGTGTAAATCCATTCTTGTTAACCAAAGGGGTGTGGTCCTCACAGAGAAGAGTTGTGGACCCCACCCAATTGGAAGACTAGATTTATACACAGGGAAGAGCTCTAGAAGGAATAAACATGAACTAAAGAAGAACACCAGATTCAGGAGAACAGCAGCATTTACACCAGACTAAAAAAAAAATACATATTTATGAAAATTGACAAGTCCTCTTTAAAGATGACCTTCTGCCAGTTTTTTTCATGTTGAACTGGTCACACGATGTAATAGTGACTGCAGAGCGGAATAAAACTTTTTTTATTTTATTTTGCCTCTTTGCTGCAGATATGTTAGTGATAAAAGTACTTGGCACCTAAGCAGTTAAATAATGTTAAAGCCATGTGGGTGTTATCAGAGAGATTTCACTGGGAGCTTGTACTTATTCCTTGTGTATGAGGCTCTGACCCATATCCGATGTGCGCTGCGTGTTTTAAAGGGAACCTGTCACCCCGAAAATCGCGGGTGAGGTAAGCCCACCGGCATCAGGGGCTTATCTACAGCATTCTGTAATGCGTTCTGTAATGCTGTAGATAAGCCCCCGATGTTACCTGAAAGAGGAGAAAAAGACGTTAGATTATACTCACCCAGGGGCGGTCCCGCTGCTGGTCAGGTCAGATGGGCGTCTCCGGTCCGCTGCGGCGCCTCCCATCTTCATTACAAGACGTCCTCTTCTGATCTTCAGCCACGACTCCGGCGCAGGCGTATTTTGCTCTGCCCTGTTGAGGGCAGAGGATAGTACTGCAGTGCGCAGGCGCCGGAAAGGTCAGAGCAAAGTACGCCTGCGCCGGAGCCGTGGCTGTAGGGTCTAAGCTCTAGTTCATTTTCCCCTTGTATGTGGTTACCTGCTTATGTTTGGCAGAGCTGGCAGCACCATGAGAGGAGAATTACGAGAAGTGTTTATAATGAGACTCCACTATGGAGCACTGCCTTTCCCCACACACTGACTGCTGGAAATATGAGCTGAAAGCTGATAATCACACTTAGGTTTGCTGTGCTCCAGCATGCCATCACTCTGCAGTTAGGAGAGCAGACTGAAATTAC